>NC_056739.1:698764263-699056465 GCF_019279795.1 Protopterus annectens
GTATACAAGTTGGAGTAAGATGTCAGTCCCTAGGACCCTAGGTTGTCAGTGCATGTGCTATGTGCTGTCTCTTGGCCAAGACCAGGGTATACTGGGCACGCCTATGTCTGCCTACAGGGACAGCTTCAAGGGGTTCCTCAACTGAGTCCCCCTGTGGGTGTGGCTAAGGGGACCTAGGCACTGGTGGTGGGCTGTGTATCCCTTCTGTCTGATGATCCTGCTGCAGCTGTTTCCACAGGATCATAATATGTAGTGTGGCACATACTATGAATATCTGTGCACATGTGGCTGGAGTATACTGCAGGCCTCCACCAGATATATCGAGGCATTGGAATCATGACTTAAGCAGCCCAAACACATGCTCTGTGATGTTCCCAGTTTGTGTGTGTGCCTCATTATGGTGTTCTTCAGTAGGTGTGTGCATTTCTGATGGGTGTCATCATCCACAGTTCCAGTGTGTAGCCAGCATCCCCCAGTAGGTGGCCATATGGGATGTTCCCCCTGGCAAACGTCTGGTAGAGCTGTGATGTGTGCAGATATGGGAGTTGTGATAACTTCCAGGGCTGCCGCACACGCATTCATGATAATGTCCTGGGCATTGCACACGACCTGGCAGTTATACACCTTGCAGTTTACATAGACTCTACCCTCCTCACTTGGTGGTGCTTTGATGTGTACATAAGTGCGGTCTATGGCACCCAGTACATCAGGGTAGTGTGCTACATGGACGAAGAGATGCATACTGCTGACTGTATTCTCAAGGGTGAGAGGTAAACATGCTCACTGGCATGTGTTTTCATGGCATCCAGGAAATGGTGGAGTACCCTGGATGCTGATGCCTGCGAGACCCCTATCATGACCCCACTTGATCTTTGAAAAGTAGCTGTAGTTAATATCCTAAGGGCTACACATACCTTTGTTTCCATTGGGATGGGTTCCCCTCTGTTGGCTCTGAGTCTGAGTTTAGGGCGGCAGAGCTTGGTGAGTTGCTGTAGCATGTCCCTGTCCACCCTGTAGCACTCTATAATCTCCATCTCATGTAGCTCCTGGAAGGTTACCCTGGGCCTGAACACTCTTCTCCTTCTCAGTCTGGCCTATTGTCAGCATCAGCATCATCACTGACCTCAGCATCTAACACATACAAATGTAGCAGAGCTGCAGCAGCCCCTAGCATTTTGTCAGTTAAAATTCCCAAGTCTGTACTCCAATGATGCAGAGTATGGGGGGGGATCAGATTGTACAGTGTATGCATACTTTATAGTGCTCTGCTGCAGATGCAGTCTGTGTGATTGGCTAACTATGATGCATTCCATCTACCAAGTACATCATTGAGGGTTTGAAAGATTCAGTTTAAGTGGAACAGGAATCATCAGTAATTTGTATATGATTGTCTTTCTCAGACAGTTGTTCTTTTTTTTTTTTTTGGCAGCTTTTCTTGCTAAGCGCGGCAAGCAAAAATGCACTGCAGGTATAAACAATGCTCAGCAGTCAAAGACACACCCCCATAGACGGGCACACTCAGCACAGTAGTGTGCCATGCAAACATGCTCAAACCAGCTGAAACACGTGCTCTGAAGGTAAACAGAGCTTAGCGCACTGGACACCCTCCCGCTTATCTCAGTGATGAGGCATGCAAATGGGCGATGCAAAGCTCCAATGTGCTAAGAAACAGTGCCACACCCCCTTTTGATGTCAGCTACCTCTTCTGTGGATACCGACATGGTTCTGGGGCTACAAAGATGTGTTCTACGGGCATTGATACCCATTTTTGCTGTTCAGTAACCCCAGCTCAGGCATGGATACTCATTTTTGCTGTTCATTAACCCCCAGCTCATTTGCATACAGATCCGTGCACACAACTAGGAAACTACACTATTTCAAGCCCTGCCTTATTAGAAAGCACAGATATCTACCATTGTATGGATCTATGTTTCTTGATCAAAATTTCAAAATCTCACACAAGAAATGTAGAAACTCATTAAGCGAAAGTGCACAACACCAAAAGTGCACTTTCGTAAAAGCCGATCAGAAAAAAAATAGTCTAAGCACTTTTTTGCAGGGGGGGCAAGGCCTCCTACATCCCCCATGTGGGGGGCTGTGCCTCCACACCCCCCCCTACATAAATATACTAACTCTGAGATTCCACTACAGTGGGGAAAATTATATATTTCCTTATCCCCACTGTAATGTGCTTCCGTGACTCAGCTTTTGCAAAAGTGCACTTTCGATGTAGTGTACTTTTGCTTAAGTGGGTTCGATCTTCTGTTTGACAAAAAAGTGTGTTTTCGACAAATAGAAGTATACCCCATTGTACATACCCATGCAAGGCCCTATAATGAATTATTGTCACATTTATTTCTTTCATTTTATTACACTTTTCATTTTTTTTTTTTTGCATAATGGCATCACACTACTGCATGCTACATAAACATAATATGGGTATTAAAAAATGATTATTTTAAAATATTTTCCATTACTTTTTGGACACACAGGGCATAGTTTTGCACATGTTTGTGTCTGCTATGCTATTTATGTCCTTCTAACTGGGCTTTTTCAGGCCCTGTTCACTTTTTTATTTATTTTTAGATTTGTTTACTGTAAAAGTCTGACTTGGAACAAAGCCAACTTTCAGCAGAGGCCCGGGAAGAAATGCTTCAGATGCATGTCTTTGAAACATGGGAGGAAACTGGAGGCACATAGAGGGAACCCACACAAATGCAGACTCCACACAGAAGGCACTTCTGGGAGAAGTGAACTGGAGAACCTCTTGCTGTGAGACGGCAACTCTTCCACTGCACCACTGCACCATCCTAAAATTCTGGGTTTAATTTTTCTGTTTTTAGTTTTTTGTCCAGAATTTTTCTGTGTACCCTTCAGACACCAACATGTGGTCTACAGGACTGCCTATATGCTTGCTGGATGACTCCAACACCCTCATATGCATGCAGTTCACCTGCCTATGAGATGATTTGCATGCCACAGACACCTCCATGTTCGCACACTCGTGCATGCCCTCAGTACCATTTACTGGATCGCACGGCTGCTTACTTCTGTGTAAGCTCTGTGCCACTATGCCTACATGAAAAATTAATCCATGTAGGCTTTATTGAACTTCCTCCATTATTTTCAAATAATGTTCACAACACTTGACAAATTTTACAATAGTCATTAATTCAAGATATATATTATCCTTCCATCATTACAAATCATTTATGCTTTATCTAGCTTTAAGTACTCACATTTTTCTGATGTACCACTTATTATCCCTGATAATTACTTTTCATTTATTTTTATAATTTTTTTTATTGCTTGGGACTGCTTCTACAACTTTTTATATTAAGCATTATATCTGATAATTCTATTTCATATACTTTGTATCTTCTTAGTCTTACAGTGGCTTGTTTGTTTTGTAACCTTTGTAACTGGAGGGAATATTTCCAACATTTTGTATCAATCAGCCACTGCAATTTTGGGTGTCAAAAATAAATTTAATGAACATATTATAGTTATTTATTACATACAGACATTCCACATGTATGGAACACGTCTTCCTGGATCTCCACTCCAAATCAACTTTTCATGGACATCTTTCTCAGAAAATAAATACAAATAAATGTATGTTTAAGCTCTGTGGCAAAAAGAAATAAAGCCTTGTGCATGTTTCACATGACCCATGTTCAGTTATTGGCTTGGGCACCTATAGGAACTGGCAGAGGTGGATGGGAGTGAGCAGCTGTTGTTGTGGGAGGGCTGGGAGGTGGCTCTGCTCACCATATGGATGACACGTAGCTGAAGCTGTAAGTATCCCGCCCTATGGAGTATGAGTCTATTGAGCTCACAGTGCTATAAGCAGTTGCACAGAAAGCTAAGGGGAATATAGCATGCAGTGGTACACTTCCCCCAAAGGGCAGCACAAAGAGGAGCTGCTGCAGGGGAGGGGGTGCTTGTTCAGGGGAGTGAGTAGGCTACCCTGTAGAACCAGCAAGCTGGTCATTTCCTATCACATGATTCTCCCCAGAGTAGATGAGATAATTGGGATTTCTTGTCAGGAATGAATGGGCCATGGATGGATAAATACTAAAACTCTGGTGTTGTTCCACCCCCTGCCCACTATCACAAGCACATCTTTCTGGAGTAGAAATAATTCTAAAAATTTCATGATTCCGGTGTGCCAGATTCAGAATCTTTCAAAGGAATCATGCTACTGAGTAAAAGATCACAGCTTTTGATTAGAATGACCGAAATTGTTTTATCTTGTTATTATTTTTTGTGATAAATGAAAGAAATAGTCAGCTGTACTGTCCAAAGAAGATATGTTTGTAAGCATGGGTATATGTCCATATGTGTGAGTGTGTGCGTGTGTGTGTGTGTGTGTGTGTGTGTGTGTGTGTGTGTGTGTGTGTGTGTGTGTGTGTGTGTGTGTGTGTGTGTGTGTGTGTGTGTGTGTGTGTGTGTGTGTATGTGTTTGGCTACATATATGAATATGCAAATGTTACTACAGGGGGTATGTCCCTTTCTCCCAAAGGAACAGTGACTTTAGAGGTGCATTTTAGTTGGGAGTGGTGTAAAACGCATCAACCCTGTATGGGTATTTGGTGTCCTCCACAAAAAAGTATTCAGGTTATAGCAAGAGGTGTCTTTTTTCATGGCACATACAAATTATATTTGAAAATAGGAAAGTGAGTGCTTCAATGAAACATCAGATGCCATTATGGGTATATGCATGAGGTTATCTCTTAGAGTGTTTTTGCATTTCCCCATAGTTGCATGACCCTGGATTTTTATTTTAAAGTAAGGGGATATAATTAACCTTGTATAAGCTAGTTGACATCATTAATCTAAACTAAAAGATCTAAAGCCTTGGGAGGTTACAGTCTTAAAACAGCAACATACCTATGTAAGCAAAACATGCAGAAACAATTCTTTTAAGAGGCAGAGCCCCTTGCACACCCTAACTTGGGGAAAGGCCCTACAACCCCTGACTCTAAATATACTTACTCCAAGATCACATACAGATGAGAGAAATGGTGGAATGGTGAAAAGAAAAAAAAAAAAGTTATGTACTCACCATAATGATTAATTTGTGTTGTCTGTTCCATCCTTCCTCAATGCCTGATCTCCCTTCATTTATTTTCAAGCTTTGTATCCAGTTCTTAGACTCATTCCCTTACCCATAACCCCCTTGTGCTGAATGAGCTACCTCAGATCAAGTTTGCCCACCTAGAAGTAGACAGAAAGACAACACGTAAACGAAAGGGAAGAAACCAGATGATGTACGTGATCTTGGAAAAGAACCTCTGTGAACCAAGGCCATGTCAACTAGACCAGTTCAGGGGGTCAAAGGAAAAATTAGAGGAAAACATATGGAAAGGGGAAGGAGGATGGAAGTTGATGAAGGACAGAAATAGACAACATTGATGTATCATTATGGTAAGTACATAACTTTCTTATTTGATGATGTTTTTCTGTCTGGTTCTCAATGCATGGGACAGAGTCCCCAGCTACTGTAACATTTGGGTGGTCTTATGGAAGGATATTCTGGGTCTCACTTGACCCAAAGGATGCTCTTGACCTGGATTGTATGCCCTATTCATAATGTGAAATGAAGGTATGGACCTTGGACAAAGCAGCCACAGCACAGATGTCATCAAGAGGTACTCTGGTAAAGAAGGCTGTAGAAGAAGTTACAGATATAGTTGAGTGAGCTTTTGGGGTGTAGACAATAAGGCACCCTTTTGAAAATAAACAGGAGAGATACATTTAGAAATCCAATTGGAATGAGTCACCTTAGACACTCCCTTTCCCATTTTAACATGGAAGTAAGAGACAAAACAACTGGTCAGTCTTCCTGATGCTTTTTGTCCTATGGAAATAAAACCATAACTGGTGATGATCATCTAGTAACATGCATTCTCATTTGTTCAAAGAATTTGGGAAAAACACTGGAGAACTGATTGATTGATTGATGGATGACTCTTCAGAAGCCACCTTGGGAAGGAAGGAGGCATTGCCTCTCAAGCATACTCTGTCTTTATGAAAAACAAATATGGAGGCTTAGAAGATATGTCAAAAGCTCAGAACTTGCATCCAAGGTAATAGCATCCAAAACAGAAATGTTCATGATAAAAACTTTAGATTAACCTTATTGGCAGGCTGAAAGGGAGGGATAGTCAAGGCTTGCAATAACATTGTAATATCCCATAGAGAAACTGGATTGGGAGTGTAGCAGAAAAGTTCCTCTAATGAAAGCTTTAGATAGTCTGAGGGAATGCAATGGGGTTGTGATTCCTGCCAATGTGGAAAGAAGATCTAGCTGCTAATTGTATCTTAACAGTAGAGTAACTGGCTCTCTTTTGGAAAAGATAGGCTAGAAAATCCAAAAATCCAGAAAGTGGAGATGAGAAAGGGTCAAGAATGTTCTAAGCTGTCCAAATAGAAAATCTTTTCCACTTGCTTTTGTAATTCTTTCAAGCTGAAGATTTCTGTTATTAAGTCAGACTATGTACAGCTGATGATGAGAACCTGGACTGCCTAACCATCATAGAAATTGGAGAAACCAGGTGGTTAAGTTGAGAGACTGAATGTCCAGGTGAGGCAACCCTGACAGATGAGACAAGATACCTGGAGCTGAGGCTAGTACCCAGGGAAGGTGTACTAGATTAGGCCCAAGGAAGAGAAGCCACACTTGTCAAGGCCAGTAGTGTGCAATGAGGATGACTGAGACCTTCTTAATCAAAGCTTTCTAAAGTAATTTGGGTATCAGAGGTGTGGGAGGAAAGACCTAGAAGAGTCTGGTAGGCTAGTTGTGGATCAGAGTGTCCCTTGGTGAGTGTCTGATTTGAGGGATTAAAGCAATAAACCTTTGCACTTGGTGCTGTGGAGAGATGCAAGGAGATCATAACAATGTCAATCCCATCTGCTGAATATCTGCTGTGCTACTACTGGGTTGAGGAACCACCCTTGAGGGAAAAGAACAGTTCTGCTCAACCTGTCCACTAAAGCATTACATACCTTATGTATTCTAAATATATATAAATATATATATATATATATATATATATATATATATATATATATGTTAAAAATATATATACAATATACCCAGTATTTTTTTGATTGTCTTATATAGTGTCTACATTGTATGTTATGTGGAGCTTTTCTTCCCATGCCTCTGCTGAAAAAGGACATGTGTCCTGTCAGACTTTCCTGGTAAACAAATAATAAATAAAACAATTTAACTTCCCTAGAATATGCATGGCTATAAGAAAGCAGTGAGAGCATTTTAGGTCCATAGGTTCATAGGTTAGTACTAGGCTAACTGCCCTTATGGACCATATTAAGCCTAGCCAATTAGCCCATGTTTGCCCATTGCCCATTGTTATACCCTCATGGCCTCTCAAAATAACAGGTAAGAATTGATCCCTTCCTGTTTGCTAATGTACCAAACCACTGACATGTTGTCTATCTGGGCAGATATCACACCCGACGGGAGAGCATACTGAAAGGCCTGCAAAGCTAGGAGAACCATTCTCATCTCCAAGATATTGATGTGAAGACTGGCCTGTGACTGGGACCATATGCCTTGAATTGTCTTTCCCTGGATATAACCCCCCTCCTCTCTGGTCTGGTGGGATCTCTTGACTAACTTGATTGTTTAACAGCTTCCTTATTTCTGAGGAGGTCGCTTCCCTTTTATGGGGTGGTACATCAAGAAGTCCTTTTTGGGTATAGGAAGGAAGAAAAAGAGAATGAAATAACCTCGGGTTAAAGTCATCTGCACCCATTTGTCTTGAGTGATGGATGCCCAGGTTGCTGAGTGCACAGATAAGCACCACAGAGCGACAGTCAAGCAACCATTCAGGAGCACTAAAAAGCCCTGCTAAAGAAGAGACCCCTGAAACCTTGGTTCTGCAGACCACTTCTGTCCTGAGGGTGATGTCCATTATTAGAGTTCTCAGCACTGCCATGTGGGGCATATAAATATTTTTTTTTTTCAGGAGGAAAGAGTTTAATAATTAAACAATAATAATAAAGAATTAATATAAGGGTTGTGCAGAGTTAGACCATGAACAAAAAGTCTGAGTGATCCAGAAAAGGCATAGGTGGATAAATGTCCACACCTTCACCATTGATTATTATTAATATACCTTTGGTGTTATTTCTTTCTTAAGTCTTTGATTTGCCATGGTTTGGTAGGTGTGTGATAGTATACATATTTGTAAATAGTTCCACTTGTATTTAGTATCCTGAGGCATAATCTTAGAGCTTTTATATAGTATCAAATCTTGGGTTTCTGTGTTCAGCTCTGATTTACTCATGACAAAAGCATTTGCTAATACAAGATGAATTGTACTTAGAGGACAGGGTCAGTGAGTACATGCTTTATTTGTAGTCCCTTCTCCTCAGTCTCTCCAGTTTGGCATCTGTGTAAGGGTAGAGTGCATATTTATATGTTGGGAAATTTGTTTGTCATTTTTCATGAGAGAATTATTACAAAGATGAAGTCTTGTGTTGTGAAACAACTAGCTTGTCTTTTATTTTCTTTTTGGATCATTTCACCTTATCTTCCCATCAGTCAACAAACTTCTCCAACTGCATACTGGCCCTGATTCTTTGGTGTTGAGACCATCTGTTTTCACATCCATCTTGTGGATGACTTGTGTGGGAAGCCATAATCCATCGTTAGAGATTCTTTGTGCTCTTTCCAGCATCCCATATGAGAAGAGTGTATACTGAGTTTAGTATTAACCCCAGGCTCTTAATTGTCCCATGCCAGCTGCCTAAGCTCCCCCACTTTTATGCATGTAGTCCTTCACCAAGCATGACAGGTAGCCACCATTACTGGCTTTGGTAATCATAGTGTACACCCTTCTAGAGTGAATATTGCTTTTGTGTTATCTGCAACCTCTGTTGTACTACATTAGTCAGACAGATACAGTCCTCCATGAACTGCCCTCCACCTCCCAGGATAGGTGCCACACATTCTTCCTTGGCATTTGCCCTTGCTGCTAAATTAACTTTGGTCACTCAGTTGTAGTCAGGGCTTTATCCCACTATGCCTCCTAGCTGGTGTCTTAAACAGATGGCTTTTAAACAGCAATGTCAGCTGCCCTTAGCAGATGTGTGTGTGGTAGCAGTTCAATAATTTAGTACATTTTCATTTGCTTTTCAGATAAATAGGTATGCAGAGCAAAGTTTTCAGAGTTTCAGTCCCTTTTCTGGCAAAAAAGTGTGCAGTTTCCACATCATGTGACTGCAGAAAATTCTTGTGCAGTTACTTCTGACTTGCTCATAAAATCAATTTGCATTTTTCCTCTGGCCAGGTTCTATTCCATATGGTTTATAAAAAGTTTTATTGTGGCCAGATTTGACCAGAGGTTAGACATTTGATGTAATTCATGATATAATTAAAGCTATTATCTAGGAAAACTGAGTGGTTATCATACTGATAACTGGTGCATCAAGGCTTTTCTATGCACATGTGAAAATAAGGGCTCCAGGCACTGAGTGCATCTCAGATACATTAATGGGTACATTCAGAACAGTTTCTCCATTGCAAATGTTGCCTCTGTCTTTACTGCGCCTGATAAAACTTAAACTGGGACTTAAAATTTAAATTGATTAAAAAAATTAAGTAAAACAACAATAGTAAAATACTAGATGTTCAAACAATCACTGCTGCAGCAGCCTTAGTTATACAGATAATATCTTGTCAGTGATGTAACAGCTGGCCAGCTTCAAGCTTTGTGGCACCTTCCATCACCCAATTCATTAGGCAGCATGAGCTGAGCTGTCTAAAAAGACAGGACTGGGCACCAAGCTCCTCACAGCTTTCATGCATGAGGACATAATAGGAGTTAAAACATTATATGTACACAGACACACACACACACACACACACACACACACACACACACACACACACACACACTGGCAAAACAACATACCCAAAAAACAAGGGATATGGAGGGAGGGAGCAGATGCTGCATCAGTGATCATTCGGACATCTACTGTTATGGTAAGTTTACTTACACAACTGTACTATGTTCTTTATATTGATCACTGCTGTAGTAGTCTTAGTTATACAGGTAGATTACCCTAGATTACAACATTTAGGAGGTGGAAGGGGAAAGATCCAGGAGCCCATGGAGAATTGTCCTAGGAAACCCTGATCTAGACCTAGAGAAGGAAACAAGCTTAGAATGCTTTCTAAAAGTATGCAGAGGACCAAGTTGCTGCTTCTAGAATACTTTTATTATCAATTCTTTCCCAAATAGCCTTAGAAGAAGCCAAGGCCCTAGAAGAGTGAGACTTGACCCTACCTGGATTTTTTATTGCAGTGAGAATAACAAAATTTAATAGCCTGGGACAACTATTTGCAAATAATTTGTTCTGACACAAGTTCCTTTGCAAGAAAGGAAAAACTGATCCAAAGATCTGAAAGATTGTGTTTTATCAAGATAGTACCTGAGTTGTCTGTGGACATCCAATGTATGGAATATTCTCTTTCCCTCAGTTTTGGGGTCAGGAAAGAAAACAGGGAGATGGGTAATTTGGCTAAAGGTAAACTTTGACACCACTTTAGGCATAAAAGGATTAGCTGTCAAAGGTACCTTGTCAGATGCTCTTCTTGCAGACATCACAGCAATCAGAAAAACAGTTTTCCATGTTAAGAACATCAAGGCAGTCTGATGAGCTGATTGAAATGGATGAAGTGATAGCTTCTCTAAAAAAAAAATTAAGACCCACCCCAAGAAGGATTCATTGGTTTTCTTACATGCGTCTTATGCAAACCCCCTTTTAAAAATGTTTTCATGTGGGAATGGATTGAAAGAGGGGGGTCCATGGGGCAGACTTGCTGAAACAGCTGACAAATAAACCTTGATGGAGGAGAAAAAAAGGCCATAGGATAGAAACTCATACAAGTATTGTAAAAAGTACAGTTGTGTAAGTAAACTTAACATAGTAGTAGATGTTCAAATGACTGTTTCTGCAGTAGCCTTAGACCTAGCTATATGGGTTCTATCCTGCTAAGGATATAACAGCCAGCCAGCTTCCAAAGTTTCAGGGTACCTTCTACATGCCCAAACCATTAGTTAGCTCAAGCTGAGCTGACAAAAAGAAATGTTTTGGTGCCAAACCCTTCAGCACTTTCATGCCAACAGAAAAAGGAGGCTGAGCACTGAAAGGACAAAAATAGTAACAATAAAAAATAAGCATCCACACCCTGGCATAAACAACTCACCAAAAACAAGGGGGAATGGAAGGAGGTAGCAGCTAATGCAGCAGTGATTGTATAAATATCTACTGTTATGGTAAGTTTACTTACCCAACTGTACTATGGTCATCATATGATCACTACTGCAGAGCTTTATTTATATGGCTAGATTACCCTACTTTACTACATTTGGGAGGTAGAAGGGAAAGAGCCCAGGAGCCATGGGAAAATAGTCCTACCAAAGCCTGATCTAGACATAGAGAAGAAATTAAGGTCATATTGTTTTGTAAAAGTATGTACAGCAGACCATGTTGCTGCTTCTAGAATCCAGTCCTTTCTAAAAAGCACAATAAAGCAAACAGTGATACTCAGAACCAGTTACCTTAACCGGTAGATGTTTAATACCATATAAGTGCTTTTGTCCAATAAATATTTCAGACATCATCAGATATATTCAAAGAAGCAAACCACATTATTTAAATAGCCCGAGGCTAACATCCCATGACTAAACCCATCACTTCATTCTATTTATTAAAGGTACAATCCCAATTAAATATAAAGTTAATACACACAAAATTAATGTTAAAAACAATTGTGCCTTCTTTGAAGGTTGGGTTTCAAGCTGGCAACTCGACACCAGAAAAATCTACTGCCAATCATTAGCGGACCGGAGTTCCGCTGTGGTGAACCCTAACTGGGAAAAGCAGAAAGACAAACAACAACACGTAAAATTAATGTTAAAAACAATCAAATCCACAATGCATATTTATACATAAAATTAATTAAATGTATTTACACAAAAAAATTACTTATACTTTCTAAAAAGCCATAAATGAAGCCTGAAGTGGGTCTTGACCATGCCTGTAACAGTTTTGTTGTGTATAACAAAAGATGTTCCTTTTTCTTATCTTAACAAGAAATGAATAATTGAGCCAAAATCCGAAAGATTTAGTTCAAGAAAGTACCTGCATTGTCTGTGGACATCCAAAGTGTGGAGTACCCTTTCTACCTCATTTTTATGTTCAAAACAGAAAATGGATAATGGATACCTTAGTTTAAAGTAAAATTGGTAAAGTAAACCACTTTAGGCATAAATGAAGGATTAGTTCTTAAATAAGTCCTGTGTCTGTGAGAAATGTGATAATGTTGATTCACCATAAGAGCTTGCAACTCCAATATACTTCTTAAAGACATCAGAGCAAGTAGTAATACTGTTTTTCATGCTAAGAACCTCAAGTAAGCCAGATTAAATACTTCAAATGGAGTAAGTGTTAGCTTCTCTAACACAAAATTAAGATCCCAAGGAGGAGCCCTCTTATGCAAAACCCTTTTCAAAAATATTTTGATGTGAGAATGCATTGAAGGAGGAGGATCCATGGGTAAACATGCTGAAATAGCCAACAAATGAACCTTGATGGAGGAGAAAGAAATGTCATAGGACGAGGGCCAGATCTAACACTAGGTGATCTAGGTAAGTGCCTAAGGCCAAGTGCTGGTTTGGGGGCCTGGCTACAACATTTAATTAAAAAAAAAAAAAGAAAAGCTTTCCTACTTTTTTCAGCATCTAAATACTGCTCTTTTAAGATGTTCAACTTGGAGTGCTTTCAGACATTGAAACGAACAAGCACACAGAGCAAACCTGATGCATGATTGAAATTTGCAGCAGCATATTAAGAAAAAAAATTATGAACTAGCCAGGAGCATAGTGTTTATTTTCTTCTGAACACAAGTGAAGCAGAAGTAGAACGAGCAGGCATAGTAACAAATGCAGGTACAAACTACCCAGGGAGATAGCATTCTTTTTGGGGGGAGGACGAGTTGGAGCTCTAGAAACCCTTTTTGAGACAAACCAGTTAGGAATGTGCACAGAGTGAATGGATGGGCTACAGTCAGAAACATGCTAATCAGAAACAGAACACAGCATTAGCGGGGTGTTAGTATGAATTAAGCAGGAACATATAGAAAAGACAAGTGAAGCATTGCATGCAGGAACAAGATGTTCTTGTACATGTGAAATGCCTAGGTTAGAGAGGGCAGTTTATTTAAGTGACTTGTTCATGCATGCTGGTAGTCTGCTTTCACTTGTCTCCACTTTTGCTGGACATCTCAGATTTAGCCTCATATCTATACTCACCCAGTTTGTAGGACATCTCTGATTTTGCCTAATATTTATATTGTGTATGCAACTTAACCAGACAGTGTTGGGACTACTGGAAATATGGACTGCAAGCCAAATAACTAGTACCTATGAAGCAGACTAAATATGGTGTAAAGGAAGGAAATTGATTGTAGTAAATAGGAGCAACATTACATGAGCCATGCTGTTTGGATGCGAGATCCTTGCTTCTGTGATGCTGACAGTTTATTGCTTAGCTGCAAATAAACTGTACAGCATTAACTGTATAAGTTTAATAGTGATATGTTAACTATGAATACAATTTTAGCTTGATTTTGCTGGCACACAGGTGTGACATGCACTTTGTTTGGGTTACAGCAGTCTACCTTACACTTAGTGCAGATGAGGTAGGTTATGAGCTGTTAAAGATCTGTTTCTTGTAGTACGTGATGATTCCCTCAACCTTCAGTTGTCTTCTCTGACTCTGACAAGTTACTTCACAAGACAGTACTCCTGGGCTGCTCCCGAAAAGAGACACATATCCAGTGGGCTGTCAGCTGTGAAGTGAAGTGTGTTTGGGCTACAACAGTGTGTCTAGTATTTAGTGCAGACGAGTAAGGTTATGAACTGCTTCCTGTAGTACATGGTTTGATTCTTTCAACCTTCATTTGTTTTCTGTGGCTCTGCCAAGTTACTTCACCAGACAATATTTCTAGGCTGCTCCTGTAAAGGGACACATATCCAGTAGGCTTCTCTATGCTGATAGCAAATGCTTTATACATTTTTCTTTTGAATTCTTACACCCTTCACATAGATGTTAATTTGTACTTCACTATATGTTATTTGAGTATGAATTCCAGCATGTCTCCTGTAGCTTTATAGGATGCCAGATTAATTTTTCACTAAAATGTAAGCTTCAAAGGAAGTCATGTTTACTGTTTCTCATGCTAAAGCCTATTTTTAGCATGTCACTTGTAGTTTAATGTGTTATCAGATGCATTTTCACTAAAATGTGAGTTTCAAGGGGAGACAAGCTTACTATTTCTCATACTAAGTCTGTTTTCAGTGTAACAGTACTTTGTTTTGTTTGGAAATTAGCTGTCCATATTTCTTCTATAAATTTGAAATACTTTTAAATGAAATCCAAATTTCTATGATAATTGTAAATGGAAAGAAGAAAATAGTATGTACACTGTCAAATTTGAACAGTGCTTACTGTAATTGGTGTGAGACAGCCAAGTAATTCGATATTGATATGTCTGGCAGAGGCCTAATTCATTACCCTGCAAAGGGGCCCATTTGTTCATGATCTGGCTCCCACTCTGGAGGTATATGCTGCCACAATACAGCATTATTATTCTTTTGAGTAGGTCAGAAATGGCCATTTGTGGCGCCATTGATCATATTCCTTCTTCAATCAGGGGAGGTCCCTTTTCCCTGTTATTAGAATACCTAGAGTTAGAATGGCAATTGAGACTTGACGCTTTTAGAGTGCCAGGATTGAATGACAGCTGTAATATCTCAGCTGTTCTTAAGCTAAGAAGTTATTTGAGATAGCAGGGAGCATTTCTATTTGTATTTAGATTTATCTATGTATTTATATGTATGGCCTGGGTATCAGCCTTTTTTAATTGTACAATTATTTATTATTTTTTTTAGTGGTGATTTATTATCATGTCATCAGTGTATTGTCCAAGTTGGGGAAACAAAACTTATTTTTACTAACAACAATCATTTGGTTAAGTTGATGAATTTGTAATGCAATTAATGATTTTATATGTCACTTCCTGCCTTTCTGGTATATTAAGGGAGGGATATGTTTTAATTGTATTCTGATGAAGCTGGATTATCATTTGCACTTTTTGCTGTTTCTCCAGTGTGGTTTTCTACTTGTTTTTATTCAGTTTGGTTCATGTTATGAGTGATAGCAGAAGGGATAGCTATTCTTGATGACAGAGAAAACATAGGCAAGTCAAATATGAGATGCAGATGTCCTCCAAGTACGTAAGACCCGTCCTGAAAAAAGTATTCTATATGCAATAATTTCTGATTTTTGTATGACTTATAGGTTTTTGAACAATTTTGCAGAATTTATATTGTCTGCAATTGTTTTGCTTTATTCATTGCACTAAAGAGTGAATTAACTCATTAATAGGCCTGGATTATGTAATATAGTCAAACTGTGTTCCATTTTAGTAATATAGTTTTGCAGTACCTTCTTTACAGCCTTCAGCAGCTGCAAAGGGGTTGACATTTGTCAGATAATATAGTCTTCATTATTTGGTGTGATGACCAGACCAAAATGTTTTCAGCATCCATTATGTAGTTATAATTGCAGATAATTGTGATCCAGTCTTATTTACAAGACTGGATTGTAAAGGAGTTCTGCATTTAATCAAAAACTGCTATTCTGGTGGTTAATGTGAAGGACCAAATCTCCACCTTGTTAATGAGCTGCTTCCTGGGCAAGGGTGCAGGTTTTGAATCTTTCCACCTTCATTTACATACTATGTGACACTGAGCAAAGTCAATTATCCAGACAGTGCTTTGAGGCAATTGGGAATTTTGGGCTAGGCTCCTTAACAGCTTCCTGGACTGGATGCCTAGTAACTGAACATGTTGTTGTTTGCCAGCCACTCCCTGTTATATAGTGGATCTAGTTCAGAAAATGTTATGGCACTATCAACAGCACACCATTTTCTAATGCAGCATAGATAATGTATTCTTCAAGAACACCAGGCATTGTATTTGTAGGTGAAACACTAAAATGCAAAGGTGTTTGCCAGCAGCAACCTCTGCATTAGTAATAGTTCTCTTTAATGTGAAATTATTCAGATGACTTACTTCTTCAGAAATTGTGCATATTGACTGATATTGGTGGACTTTAATGACTGCAGTTTGAGTGGCCTTTTATGGTTAACATGTTCTGAAATACATTGTTTTGTCATTAAGGATGCATACAATTTCTTCCACTGCTTACAGGAAAAAATGTTTAAAACTACAAATTTAAAACACACTCTAACAAGTGCTGCTTTATTAAACAGGAAATATGACAATACAATTGAGAAGGTGAATCAAAGAACACATGCATTTTGTCATGTTCCTAAAAATGTGTGGAGGAGCCCATGATTTGAAAAAAAGCCCAAAGGAACACTTAATTAGCCATTGCCCAGATGCATTTTCAATGAGTGTAGGTTTCAATGCAGTTTCAATGAATGTGAGTTTCAAAGGCAGATAATTTATTGTTGCTTATGCTAAGTTTGTTCACATTGTGAGACTGTATTATTTTGCTTAGCAAATAGCTATCAGTATTTTTGCTATACAATTTGAAATCAAAGTTTTAAATTAAATCCAAATATCTGTTATCTTTGTAGAAGTAAAGATGAAAGTATGCACGCTGCTAGATTTGAGCAATGTTTATGGCAACAGGAGAGAGAGAGAAAGAAATAATGGGACACAATGTTTGGGGATCCTAATCCATTACACTGCCTAGGGCCCCATTTGACCATTATCCAGCTCTGATAACTCACACAAATATTGTAAAACCAGAGAAACACTTGCCCTGAATGGGTGTTGGCTGTGTTTTTGTGACCAACTAGAAAACCTTTTCTATTTGCCAATATATGATTTTCTAATAACAGGCATTCTTGTCTCCATTACCACCTGCTGCATGTCCTCAGTAAACAGAAGCCTAGAGGGAATTAAGACGCTATCATCCAGGCAGTCAGCCGAAGTTGAATAGGGTAGGGGTGTCAAACACCCATTCTGTGAGGAAGCTTGTAATAATTCCCCCTGGCCTTTTCCAAAATTAAGAACCACTGTTGCCTGAGCCAGAAGGAACTCACCACAGTGATCTTGGAGGGTTCCTTGTGAATCTTCAGAAGTACACTGGATATCAGTGAGAAGGATAAAAAGGCAAACAGAAACATTCCCATCCAAGGAAAGAAACTGCACTAACAGGCAACAATCAACTAAATGTCAGAACACTTAATCCCCTTTCCTGAACACCACCACTGGTGTTCCTCAAGGCCCACTTCTGTTTGGCTTATTTATCAATAACTTCCACACCACACTCTCTCAAGGCTCAATCATCCAGTACACATATGACTCCACTATCATCTGCACTGCAAACACCTTCTCAGAATTACACCAACTCACTCAAAACACCCTCACCTACAATTAAATTTGGATGTCTAATAATCGTCTTGCCCTGAATCCAAACAAAACCAAACTAGTGATCTTTGCCTCTCAAAAATCCACACCCCTACAAAAAGAAAACCTCGACATTTAATTCCCTAAATTGTACCACTATCAACATTGTACTTAGCACAAAACTCCTAGGTGTCATCATAGACAAAAACCTCACATTCGACTTGCACATCCAGTCCAATATCAAAAAGACATATCAAAAGCTTTGCACTCTCTACCAACACAAACATCTACTCAGTGCATCAGCCCCAATTTCCCTTGCCTCCTCTTTTCTGTTACCCCCTCTTTTATACAGTGCCCCCCTTCTCACCAACATTCAGTCCTCTCTAAAGTCCAAACTAGACTCTTGCTACAACAAAATTGCTAAGTTTGTAACTAATGCCTCCTACTCATCCCACCACTGCTTATTATTACGCAACCTAAAATGGCTTGAACTCCCCAACTATCTCACCTTTATCTAACTACAGCTCAGAATCTCATTCATAATCCATCCATGTTCCCCGTTCTGTCTTCTATACTTACTTAATACCATCCTAACAGACCACTCCGATCTAACAACCAACTGCTCGTAAATGTTGAAAAACCCAAACTTTCAGCTGGCCATATGCTTTACTCCTTTACCATCGCAAAACTTTGGAACTCCCTCCCCCATCACTTAGATACACCCACTCAGTAACCCTCTTCAAGCCATCTCTGAAATAACACCTCTCCTCATCTTGCTTGTGCACATGTGCTATCACCACATCTTGTATATCCTAACTTCAACCATCACGGCTGTTCTCACCCCCACTCTACTACTCTGGCATCCTCCTTTCCCATCCACCTGTCTTTTACTTACTCTGCCTCTCCAATCTGTCCAATTCTCTCTTCTACTAACCCTCATTGTCCTACCATTGATCCTTCCTGTCTACTTCCTTCTCTTCCAAACCATTATGGACCTAGCATTGAACCATGCGAGATATTCAGGTACTCTCACAGCCTACCTTAATATCATACCACCGCTTATATCTGCAACAATATCCACCAACTTTGCTGATTCCTGCAACAGGACTCATATAGCCTATTGCTCAGCTATTACACCTCCTAAAGGTGTGAAATCTTGAATTACCTAGTCTCTAATTAATTCCTTTATCTGCTTTGCACCTACTGCATGAAGTGTCCTACATAAATTTTGCTAGCTAAAAACTACTCATATGGAATGTTCTCATGTATATACTCTGTATTGCTTCCATGATATCTTTAATTTGAGAATGATCACTTATGTACTGTTTTTTCCACCAATTGTCTACGCTGCCAATAATATGTACTAAATGTCTTTATTAATGGAAATTCTGTATTGTATGTGAAATGTCTTATATGTTGAGCTTTTCTCCCCAGTACTCCACTGAAAATGGGCACTTCTGGCCCAGCTGGACCATCCTGGTAAACAAATGCAAATAAATAAATAAATAATAAATAAATAAAAGGCATCTGTCTTCCAGGTCTTCTAGCATGGAGTCCTGAAGTAGAATCTTGCTAGCTGATTGTTCAGAGGAGGCAAACAGGTCTACTTAAGGAACTGCTCACAGATGGATCAAGTCATGGAAGATCCCTTGATCTAGTTTCCATTTGTGATGGCCTACCTCATCCTGCTCAGCTTTGCCACACAGTTTTTCTCTTGGCAGACTGTAGGATACCTGTAGAGTAAGATTGTGCTGTGAAGCTATACCCCAAACTAACATGGCCAGTTTACAAATGGGGTATGACCTGGTTTCTCCCTTGCTTGTTGATGTACCACATGACTTAGTATTGGCTGTAACAACCTGAAGAGGTCCAGAGGACCATTGATGATCCAGAGTGTGTTGATCAGGGCAAGCATCTTGTTTACATTTATGTGCTTAAATCTGTCCGTAGTGTCCCACACACTTTCCACTTTTATCCTTCCTGAAACTGGCCCCCAAGCAAAGTTCAAGGGGGAGACTTGGATTTAGTGAAATTTGCTGTTTCCACTATATGATTTCTCTTTTAACAAATCCAAAAACCGGGATTTGAAAGGATAATGGTTATTGGTGCTGAAATCAAAGAGACTTCCAATATCATTGTACCTTTCTCATGGTAAGTCTTTCCCAGAGTATCATGAGAACTATAGATGCAATGACACCCAAAATCCTGAGATATTCCATTGCAGAGACTGGAAAACTGTAGAAACAGTCTTAGATATAGATCTGTTTTTTTTTCCTGTAGAAGTAAAGCTTGTTGAACTAAAGTGTTTAGCTGACGTCCCAGGCACACAATCCTGTGTGATTGAGTCAAAAAGACGTTTGAATGTTCTCTTGGAATAAATATCCACAAAACAGCCTAAAACAATACCACAGTACAAGATAACCAGATAATAGTGCTGAAGTCAGTCAAGAGCTCTAGTAGTAAAAAAAAAATTAATAGCACAAGCATAAAAATGAGTTAAGTGCTTTCACCCTTGCCAGTAAGGACTTCATCAGAACTGACCATACCATACAAGTGTTCATTTAAATATGAATGATACAGCCAATAAACACAGAGCAAGTTAAAACTAATTAAAACAAAAGCATTTTTCTTTTCTTAAAGGCCCATGCCATAATTAAACATACATTGATAGGGATACAAAAAATAAAGTAATTTTAATTCTTTGTAAAACAACATGAATAAATATTGAATACTAAAAATGTGTGAGTAATTTATTAGTGCTAAAAACAGCACTCAGTAACCCTATGAGGTAATCACTCAACACTGGGTTACAATTGAGCTGCCCTTAATTAAAAAAAACAGCTTATAGAGGTGGCATCATTTAAACCTGTTTTTTGCTTGCATTCAAGTGAACCTGCCATAACAATTCTCTATACTCTAATGTTTGATGTCCTTACATTCACCACTGCAATATTCCTTACTAATGGGATTCCCTGCCATGAAGACCTCCATCTGGCCAGTTTAAAAAATATTTCCATTGCTTTAAGGTACGCTGAACATCACTTGCTTACTCCTTGCGTATGGTAGGGCATAAAGGTGACATTCAGGCATACCATCCTCAGCACTTTTTTGCCACCAATCTGAATGCTGTTTTAACCACCAGTCTGTTGCATACATCCATTTTTTTTAAACTGTTTTTCTGTTTCTTGGCTTTTCTGTGCTTACTCCTGTTTGCTGGAGTCCTCACAGTTGCAGATAAGTACCCAGTTGGGTTTTTGGTTACTTTTTCTGTTTGCTTAGTGCTGATTGGAGTTAATCTCATCCAGGAAGAGTAAATGCCAGTGTGGGAGACTGGTTACCTATAAAGACCATCACGATAAGTGTCTTTTTTTGCCTTGGTGCTGCTCACGGCCATACATCTTGTTCAATTTGTTGGGCGTTTGTCCCCAAAACTCTTCATAATAGGCTTTCTTCCCTTTCCTTGTACCTTGAGAACCAGCAACTTAAGCTTCTTGCTGCGGGTACTATGGATGGAACTTCCTGCCCTGAGGGTCAGCTGTCTGGGAAGAAGAAGGTGCATAAAGTAAGGCCGGAATCTTCCACTGTCCAGCCTCTTCCGAGTATTTCTCCTGAGGTTATTATGCACCTGGTGGCTCAACTGGTTCTTTTGTCAGATTCTTCTACCGCATCTGGGTTGGAGGCCAGTGAGGATCTGGCAGGCAGCATATCTGATGAGGTTTTGCAAGCGTCCATTTTGGGCATTCAGAGGGAACCACAATTGACTGTTTCCGAGGGGTCTAATGGGGTTTCGCAGTTTTTATTTCAGGAAGAGGTTCCTACTGCAGTTGGGGAATGCCGTCCTTAGTCTGGGCCCTCTCAGGTCCAGGACGGCTGTTCCTTTGAAGAAGAAACAGAAAACTAACCATGTCTCTTCTGCTCCTTATGATCCACAAAGTGAGTGGCAGGCCTTTAGTCAGGGGTTATTTAATGCTTTACTGTCATTGCGGCCTGCTCAAGGGGTTTCAATTCCTGCTGCTCCTTGGTCTGCCTCTTCCCTTAAAAGGCCCACAGAATTCCATTCTTTTGGGGTGGATTCTGATGATGAGTCCCTTGATTATTCTGCCCAGATTCCTTCTCCTTTAGACTACGGGTCTAAGGAGGAGGATTCTCATACTTTTGATAATCTCTCTGAGGAAATTTACTTTGGGGACATGATCTTTAGGATGATGGACTTTTTTAAGTAAGTAGGATTGTGCTCAGGTTTCGGTTATCCATAAGAGATACTATGAGTTACTGCAAATGTAATCTGCTAAACCTGCAGCCATTCTTCCTGTCTTGCCTGTTTTATTGGATGTTTTTTCCACTGCCTCTAAAGTGCCAGATTCTCTGTCCCCTGCTCCCAGGAAGTCTGATAGGTTTTACAGGGTGCCTGAGGATTGTTCCTTTTTGTTTAAATGTCCTGCTGCTCACCCCTCTATGGTGTCTGTAGCCTCTGATAAGCCATCTCAATTGCTTCCTTCATCCAAGTTACTGCCTTCTGACAAGAACAGTAGGACCATGGATAGGCCAAGTAAGAACATTTATACTTCCTCTACCCTGGCTTTTGGGGCTATTAATTGTCAGACCCATATTTCTAGGTATGTCTTGGCTCTTCTTTCTCTGGCCTGTCAGGTTCTTTCTGATCTTCCAGACTCTGAGGGTAAATCTTCTGCTCTTTCCTTGCTTTGGACTTCCTCTCAGGTAGTTCATCATTCTATCAAATGTAGTTATGATGCTGCAGATGCCTCTTCAAGGGCTGCTGCTTTTGGCTCAGTTCTGAGGAGATATTCCTGGCTTTGGCTTCACACTTTGCCTGATGATATTAAGGCTAAGTTGCTGGATACTACTTTGGATAATACTCTTTAGTTTGATGAAATGGCTGCTGGTTTATTTACATCTCTTCAGGACAAGGGGAAGGCTTTACAGGAGCTTAAGCATGCCTTTGTTTCTCCTGGGCCTAAATTTCAGCAGAACTACCCTTTTAACCCAGCCTTTGTTCATAGGCAGTCTCGCCCTCCTTCTAAAGGTAAAAAGGGTAGTAAATGGACTCCCCTCCTGTTAAAGCCACTCAGACTGCAGGGATTCTTAAGGCTTCCTTTCCTGACAAACCAGGTATTGTCTGACTATCCGCCCATTCCCAGTCACATTCCTCTGTCTCTTCGCCTTTCTCTTTGGCTCCAGATCACCCAGGATTCTTGGATTTTGTCAATCCTTTTTCAAGCGTACTTCATGGTCTGGATTTCCCATCCTCCTTTTATGGGCATTCCTCAGCCAACTTGGGAACAGCTTTCTTTTTTCCCAGAGGTTCTTCAGGACTTCTTGTCTCAGGGTACTATTCAAGAAGTGTCTATGTCCCAAAAGGGGGGAAAGGGTTTTATTCCGGAATGTTACTAGTGCCCAGAAAAGAAGATACTTAGAGACCTATTCTAGACCTCTCCCATCTGAATACCTTTCTGAAGGTGCCTTCCTTTTGGATGTTGTCCCTTCAGTTCCTTTTTCCTCACTTGCCCCCTCAGGCCTTTATGGTGTCCCTGGACCTCAAAGGTGCTTATCTCCATATTCTGATCCATTCTCTTTTCAGGAGATTTTTGCATTTCTTCTGTTGCTTGCTGGCATTTTCAGTTCTGTGCTTTGCCCTTTGGCCTTTCTACTGCCCTAAGGGTGTTCACCAAATGCCTTGCTCCTGTGATTGCCTTTTGCAGGCTTCAAGGGATCCAAATCTTTCCTTATTTGGATGACCTGCTGATTCAGGTGTCTTCTCCAGAGGTCCTTTTACAAAATCTTCATTTTACCATTTCTCTTCTTCAGAGCCTGTGGTTGACAATAAACTTCAACAAGTTTTCCCTGACTCCTTCTCAAGATCATGGCTTTCTAGATTAGAGGTTTCAAATGGTGCCAATGCTGGCATCCTTGCCTCCTCCAAAGGCATTAACTCTCATTTCTTCCTTTCAAACTCTTCTTCCCCTGGCCTCCATTTCAGATAGGGAGTTTCTGAGAGTTCTGGAGTTCATGGCTTCCATCATTCTGATGTTTCCTCTGGCCAGGCTCCACATGAGCAAGTTCCAGTGGTTTCTGAAGTCAATGTGGTTTCAGCATGTGCATCCTGCAGACTTTCCTGTTCCTCTTCCCATGTCTCAAGGTTGAACTTCTGTGGTGGATTCAGCAGTTGTCTCTGAATCCAGGGCTCCTGTTTCAGCCTCTGCGTCTCTCTCAGGATCTTTTTACAGACACTTCAGATGTGGGATGGGGAGCAATGTTTGGCTCCCTGAAGGTTCAGGGAGTGTGCTCACCTTGTCAGCAGAAGGAGCACATCAACACATCAAAGAGATGAGGGCTCTTCTGCTGGCTCTTCAGGCTTTTCATCCTCCCTTCCCTGCAGGGCCTCTAAAGGTATTCACTGACAAACAGGGTGGTATGAGATCCTCCCATCTTTGCCGGCTGGCACTTCTGGTATGGGATCTGGTTGTCTAGTATTGTGTGACTCTACAAGCAGTTTACATTCCTTCAGATCAGAACTTTGTGGCAGACAATCTGAGCAGGTCTTTCACTCTGTCTTATAATTGGATGCTTCACAGAGAGGTGTTTCTGGACATTGTTCACCAGGGTACTCCTCAAGTAGATCTCTTTTCCTCTCCTTTGAACAGACAACTTCCTCTGTTTTGTGCCAGCTTCCCATGTCTTCTGGTCTGGAAGTATGACCCCTCTCATTTTCTTGAAAGGAGATGTTTCTTTATGCATTCCCTCCCCTTCCTGTCATTCCGAGAGTCCTGTTCAAGATTCAACAGGATGCTCCCAAAATTTTGTTGGTGACTCCCTTTTGGCCAGGACAACACTAGTTCCCTCTACTTCTGCATCTTGCCAGGGGCAATCATCACAAGTTGCCTCACAAGGTGGATCTCCTCACACAATATGAGAGGTCTCTCATCCATCCCCACCTGTCCACACTTCAACTGACACTGTTGTTAATAGGGTTTTGATTCATCATAGACACCTTTTTTATGAGGACATGCTATAGGTCCTGCAGGAAGCCAGGAAACCTACTTCTAGGAAATTCTACTTATCTAAATGGAAGAGGTTTTCTTTTTGGTGTCTTTCTTGTGACCTGGACTCATTTTCTGTAGATGTTCCTTTGGTTCTTTCTTATTTGTGTGAGGTGCTCAATGCTGGTTTGGCCTTTTCTTCTATTAAGGCCCATTTATCAGCTCTTTCTGCTTGTCTGCCTATAACTCCCCAGTTAGCATCTAGATTTGAGACTAAGCAGTTTCTTAAAGGTGTCCTTAATATTAGACATCCCAAGGAGCCTATTCCTCCTCCCTGGCATCTTAATTTTGTTCTGGAAAAAATGACCCAGGTTCCTTTTGAGCCTGCTGTTTCAGCTTCCTTGGAACATTTGGTCTTTGGTGCAGGCTGGAGAAGTTGTTTGACCGCAACTGAGCTACAAAATATAAGTATTTTTTGATTATTTTAACAGATTACTGTTTTTATAATTTAATATATATAAAGCACTTTGTCTATTCAGAATCTTCAGAAATCTTTTTCTGTTTAAAAACTGTCATAGCTTGTTGTCTTAGGCTATTGTATAAACTGAAACATTTACTCTGTGTAATTATCTCTTGGCTAGTGGGGGCTGGTTCTTTTGTGTTCTTGTAAAAAAAAAGTTCTTGTTCTGGTCTTTGGTGCAGGCTGGAGAAGTTGTTTGACCGCAACTGAGCTACAAAATATAAGTATTTTTGATTATTTTAACATTACTGTTTATATGATTTAATATATATAAAGCACTATGACTATTCAGAATGTTCAGAAATCATTTTCTGTTTAAAACTGTCATAGCTTGTTGTCTTAGGCTATTGTATAAACTGAAACATTTACTCTGTGTAATTATCTCTTGGCTAGTGGGGGCTGGTTCTTTTGTGTTCTTGTAAAAAAGAAGTTCTTGTTCTGGTCTTTGGTGCTGGCTGGAGAATTTGTTTGGCCGCAACTGAGCTACAAAATATAAGTATTTTTTGATTATTTTAACAGATTACTGTTTTTATAATTTAATATATATAAAGCACTTTGTCTATTCAGAATCTTCAGAAATCTTTTTCTGTTTAAAAACTGTCATAGCTTGTTGTCTTAGGCTATTGTATAAACTGAAACATTTACTCTGTGTAATTATCTCTTGGCTAGTGGGGGCTGGTTCTTTTGTGTTCTTGTAAAAAAGTTCTTGTTCTGGTCTTTGGTGCAGGCTGGAGAAGTTGTTTGACCAACTGAGCTACAAAATATAAGTATTTTTGATTATTTTAACAGATTACTGTTTTTATAATTTAATATATATAAAGCACTTTGTCTATTCAGAATCTTCAGAAATCTTTTTCTGTTTAAAAACTGTCATAGCTTGTTGTCTTAGGCTGTGACACACCTCCCAGTCTAGTGTCATTAGCTCATTCTTCTTAATACAGAGAACATTTGATAAGGCCTTCTGTTCCTCCTTTTTACCTTTTCAAAAAGTAAAACAAAACTTTTTTTCTTCTTCGCCTGAACCTTCTTGTGTTCTGACTGTCCTTCTCAAACATATTGGAAATATACAGTATATTTTAGAGCATTTGTTATAACTGTATTTGCTATAACTGATTTAAGTATTTTTTTCTGGCTTTTTGAATATTTACTGCTTAGCGACTGCATCTTAGCCTGTTTATACAGCTCTGCATTCTATTTAAACTGATTTTGTGTTGATTAACTGTTTTGCACTCTTAAAAAGTTATTTGTTGCTTAATTTTACCTGTAGGCTATCACACTCAAGTGTGCTAGCCACTTAAAAGCATTTATAGCATTTACTGTCTGTTTTTTTCCTTGTCTCTGTAAAAAAAAAAAAAAAAAAAATCTCTTGTTTTCCCACCTTACTGAACTAGAGTAGTCCAGTTTCAGAGTTGCTGATCCCTGGGCTTTGTTTTTAGTTCCTGTTACTGATCCATTGCCTTATTAGGAAGGAGGGAAGTTTCTTTGCTTACCAGTGGGAGTGGGAAGCACTGAGCAGCCTTTTGTCCGAATTGGTGAAGTTTCAGCCAGAAACTAGTAGTCTATTGGTCGTTTGGGCCAATTCTAGCTCCTTTCAGCCCCTGCTATAAAACACGCTAAACACGTGTTTTCCAGCTTGTACCAACTCTGCACAGATCCTCGTGGTGGCCTGCAGAGTGATCCAAGCAGCAGAGAGCTGAAAGAGTGACTTTCTACCAGATATAAGTATTTTTGTGGCTTTCCCACTGTTATTAAGCTAGCGACTGCATTTCGCCTGTTTTACTGCTACTTTAAGTGATTTCTGCATTTTACACTGTTTATTGCACTTTAAGTTACTAATTGTTGCAAATTGTTTCTGTAGGCTACACACTAAAGTGCTAGCCGATTTACAGCATTTATAGCATTTACTGTCTGTTTTTTCCTTATCTCTGTAATAAAACAAAAAATCTCTTGTTTTCCCACTTTACTGAACTAGAGTAGTCCAGTTTCAGAGTTGCTGATCCCTGGGCTTTGTTTTTAGTTCCTGTTACTGATCCATTGCCTTATTAGGAAGGAGGGAAGTTTCTTTGCTTACCAGTGGGAGTGGGAAGCACTGAGCTGCCTTTTGTCCGATTTGGTGAAGTTTCAGCCAGAAACTAGTAGTCCATTGGTCGTTTGGGCCAATTCCTAGCTCCCTTCAGCCCCTGCTATAAAACACGCTAAACTGTACTGCTGATCTAACCAGCATATCCTATAACTGAAAAGTTCATCTCTACTTGATTCCCAAGTAGACTATTCTCTATCTGTAAAGCCTAGCACTTACTCCTACAGTACTTGCACCTTGATAAAGCACTCTTATTATAGATAGTACCCCACCAGCCCAAAACCCACTTCCCCGGAGTCCTTTGAAAGTTCTTTATCTACTACTTCTAGTATGTCGAGGGATCAGTTGCTAGTGTCCTCTCCAGCTCAACTGGTGAACCTGGGAATATTGAGGCAATGTTACAATTGCCTCATGTACCAGACAATCCTCTCCTTCTCCCACAAAACACAAATACATGAGATGCAACTATACGGCCAAACTGGAGGCTGAGCTCTCTCAACATAGGACTGGCAAGACCAGACAGGAGGAGAAGGCAACCACACACAATACATACCCAGTCACACATGGTACCATCACAACTTCAAATCATACACATACTCACACAAAGACATACTCGGAGGCTCTGGTCAAAATTTACCAAAACAGCAGAGGCCACCAAAGCAGACACCCAAACAACTACCACCTCACGACCCAACACATGCAACACATAGACCACACAGTCAGAGTGTCAAACAGTCACAGCCCTTAAGGCCAAACAAAATGCCAGACACACTTGTCATTGGTGATTCCATAGTCAGACACACTGACGTCCCGCTCACCAGACTGAGTAAGGAGAAGGTCACAGTAAGCTGCCTGTCGGGCGCTAGAATCCGCCACATAACGCAAGCACTCAGGTCTCTCAACAGCAGGTACAAGTACGACTCAGTCATTGTCCACGCTGGTGTCAACGACCTGAGACGTACCTCCTGGGACTACATGAAAAGGGACGCCGAGGAGCTCTCTGATTATGTAGCCCAGGCAGGTATGACCCTGACCTTGAGCAGTATCCTACCTTCACCTAGAATGATGCCACAATACAGTGATAAGATGATCAGCTTTAATAATTGGCTTAAATTCTGGTGTCATTCAAAGGGGATCCAATGTCTGTCTGCCTGGGATGACATGCTGGACAAGCCACGCTGCTTCAAGGGACGGCTTGCACCTGTCACCCTGGGCTTCCGGATATTGGCAAAGGCTCTTGCCACCCCATAGTGCCTTTTTAGGCAAGGCTCAAATTCTAAACCTACCACCCTAGAACACCAAAAGGAAAAAAACTAAGGGTAATGCTGCTCAATGCCAGAAGTCTCAATCTCAAGATGCACGCACTCGAGGCCCTTCTCAATATGGAGAACATCGATGTCTGTGCTGTGACAGAAACCTGGTTCAAGGCTCCTGAGAGCACCCCAGCACTAACAGGTTTCACCTCATATCATGTCCGCCCCAAAATCCGGACAACACCAAGAAAGGAGGGTGTCCATATTCATAAAGGACACCCACACCTCAAGGTTGGTGGCAACGCACGATGCATCTGAGACCATCCAGGTGCAATTAACCATAGGCAAGACTGCTCTGCAATTTGTAGCATGTTACAGGCCACCCTCTCAAACTCAGGAACCTCACATGGCCTTCCTGAAAACATTGGAGGGATAAATGTATCTCCAAACACCATCATACTAGGTGACTTCAACTACCCTAATATAGACTGGGAACACTACTCAAGCCCGAACACTCTAACCCAAAGATTCCTGGAGTTCATAAACTCAAATGCCATGGAACAACTAGTCACCATCCCCACAAGAGGTGAAAACATACTTGATCTCATCATCACGAACATGGGATCAAAATGTTCAACACTGGAAGTATACCCCTCACTGGTGAGATCAGATCATAAACTAATCTCGCTGGAGGTCCTCATCCCGCCCCACCTGAAGCAAAAAGACCACAGTGAAAAACTTCTCAAAAGCCGATTTCACACTTCTAAAAACTAGTGTGGTCTCCTTTAAGGCCCCTGAGCCAGTGGTAAACATTACTCAAACCGCTGAATCACTTACAAATGCCTTCTACCAGCACCTACAGGACTGCATGGATCAGGCAATCCCAAACAAAACTAAGACTCTCTGTACCAAAGGCAAGCGTCCAGTCTGGTGGACCCCAGCCATAAACAAGCTCTACAACAAAAGGAGGAAGCTACTACAAGATAGAGCAAAATCCTTGAAAGGTAAGACATCTTTGATCATTATAAGTAAAAAACTAAGAGCTCTCATAAAATCATCCAAGGCAAATTTTGAGAGAAAAATCGCCAAGGACTCTAAAGAGAATCATAAGGCCTTCTTTAGCTATGTTAGAAACCTAGGAGGAAACTCCCAGATATGCTCAGAATTAGTTCAAAATGATGTGAAAATTACTGAACCTACACACATTGCTAACATACTGGCTGGAAGGTTCAGTGCAAACTTCTCCCCCCCCTCCCCCCCAAAAGGAGAGATATCTATTCCAGAGGATTGTAGCCCCCCAAACATCTCCAACGCCCAGGTGAGAACTGCCCTCACTAAGGCAAAACACAGCATCCATGGGACCGGATGGTGTCCCCGGCTGTGTGCTTCATGAACTCAACGAGGAATTAAACCCACAGTTAGGACAGCTGTTTAATCTTAGCCTCACCTCAGGATACGCCCAAGGAGTGGCGCAGCGACTGTGGTCCCACTTCATAAGGGCGGTGCCTCCACAGACCCTGGAAATTACCGCCCATTAGCTTGACAAGCCTTATCTGCAAAGCCATGGAGAGGATCATAATGGAACTCATAAATAAAGACATAGGGAACTTGCAGACTTTGGATCCAACCCAGTTTGGCTTTGTCAAAGGCAGATCCTGCCTCTTAAACTTGGTTGACTTTTTCGAGACAGTCACCAAGGCCATTGATGAGGAAAGGCAGTCCATACAGCCTACCTCGACCTAGCAAAGGCCTTGACACAATACCCCACTCAGGTATCATCGAAAAACTCATCAGCTTGAATGTAAACCCATACATCACAAGATGGGTTGCAAAATGGCTAATGACAGAACCCACAGGGTCAGAGTTGCTGGAGCCATGTCAGACTCAAAGCCTGTCACAAGTGGTGTCCCACAGGGCTCAGTCCTGGGTCCACTCTTGTTCGGCATCTACTTTTCTGAAGTACAAGCAAACACAGGAGGGTTATGGCTGACAAAGTTTGCAGATGACTGCAAACTGGGCCATAGTCGAAAACACATCTGACACAGATATCCTCCAGAAGGGCCTCACAGAAACGGATAACTGGTGCCAGAGCCATGGCCTGAAGTTAAACGCCAAAAAATGCATAGTCATACCCTTCGGGAAAAACAAGGTTACCCCTAGCTACCATATAGGTGACAATCCACTGAGCACAGAAAAAGTCATCAGGGATCTGGGGACCCAAGTTGACAGTAGTCTTTCGTTTGACACTCATGTTGCTAAAGTAGTTAGGAAAACCTTCTATATCGCCCACCTGATCATGAAGGGATTCACATCTAGATCATGGGAGGTCATCGTACCCCTGTACTCATCACCCATTAGACCTATGATTGAGTACAATGCCCGTTCGAATGTATCTGACCAGACACCTGATGCAGCTTGAAAGGCCCCAAAAGTTCCTCACCAAAAGGATAAAGGGTCTCAAAAATATGTCTTATGCTGCCCGACTGAAAGAACTCCAGCTTTATTCAGTCTCATACCGCTTGCTCAGAGGTGACCTGTGCCTGACATATAAGGCCATGTCAAACCCAGATTTGATGAATATGCTTCACCTCAAAAATCTAGATCCCTCAGAACCACAAGGGCGGGAGACTTAATCCTTGACACGGTTATAAATAGAACGTGCTGGAGGGACAGATTCATCACCCAGAGACTCCCTATGCTGTGGAACAAAATCCCGGTACATGTGAGGCAGAGCACCTCGCTGGCCTTGTTCAAGAGGAATCTTGACCAATGGATGGGAGATCGCAGATATACCCCAGGGATTACTTCAGTGTCACTGCTTGACAGAGGCACAGAAAAATGATAGGCATAGTTTTTATTCAAACTAAAGGGGTGGCGAAAGCCACATAACTATGGGCTAGGCTTATAAATGCCCTTGGGCAGATAGCCTAGTATGAACCTATGAACCTATGAACCTATTGTTCTTCAAAGACAGTTATTTTGTTAGCTCTTACTTTTGCCAGACGGGTGTCTGAGTTGCAAGCCCTTATGGCTTGTCCACCTTTTTTGATATTTCATGAAGACAGGGTGTCCTTGTGTACTAATCCCTTTTTTATGCCCAAGGTGGTTAATGAGGTGTCACTTAATCAGTCTATTAATTTGCCTAGCTTTTTTCCTTCTCCGCAATCTGACAATGACAGGGTGCTACATGCCTTAAATGTGCATAGACATCTCAGATTTTATTTAGATAAAACTAAAGCTATCAAGAAGTCCGACCAGTTATATGTTTCCTTTCATACTAGGTCTTTAGGTTTGGCTGTTTCCAAGCAAACTATTTCTACTTGGATTTCAAAGGCTATTTCTTTTTGTTACACTTTTCATGGTCAGAGCATTCCTTCTTCTATTAAGACTCATTCCACTAGAGCTGTGCCTCCTTCTGGTGATTTTTTCAAAGGCATACACCAAGAAAAACTAAAAACTCTTCAGTCCAAACAAGCAACCGAATAAGAGATGGAGCGCTGAGGAACGATATAAACTTTTCAAAATAGTTTATTAACGCTGTCAATACAATTCTGCGTTTTCGTATACTTCTTCAGATAATTTCATATGATTCAAATGCTGTTTAAATACTATGACGAAATTCAAAATACGAAACATCATTCGATATCCAGTATTAATAAACTGAAACATCTATAATATTACTTTTTCAATATTTTTAAGAATATAAATAAATAATGTTGATAATGTATACATAAATTCTTTTTAAAAAACCTAGTTTAATCATAATAATAATACATGAGAAATAAAAAATATATATAACAAACTCCATTTATATAAAACAATCACTAGTGTTGCAGGAAATGAATAATACACCAATGTTCTCTAGTGGCACAAGATGAAATGACACTGATATTTTTACAGCTTAGCTGATCTAAGTTTTAAAACGGGTATAATAGACAACATTTCATTTAAACCCGGATTCCTGTTGGCCTCTAAAATAATTTGCCAAAACAGTTCCCTGTATTCCAGTTTTGCATCCCACATACCCCCCCCCCTGTATTTCCTTAGGAACAATTTCAAGAACAAAAAATGAAAAACTAAATAGTGGACAAGTCAACTTGTGACGAAATAATGCATTTTTCGAATTAGCCTTATTTATCTCATAATAATGTTCATAAATCCTCATCCTAAGTTTCCGTTCGGTCTTCCCAACATAAAATGAATTACAAACTTTACATGTAGCTAAATAAACTAAACCTGAACTGTTACAATTTGCATGAACCTTATTCGTGATATGCCTGTTCCTACTAGGGATTTCAATAGAAGAAGCATTCACTATAAAGTTACATTGGGAACACATCCCACACTTGTATGTGCCATAATTCAAACGACAACTTGTATTAGCTTTTCTACTTCCAAATTCAAACATATTTTTGAAATTCAAATCCCGTCTATATGTAAAGTGTAAAGGCCCTAACACTTTAGCATCAATGTCTGAAATTTGTTGAAATCTATCCCATTCCCTATTCACTATTCTTTTTATAATGTTGGAATCTCCATTATAACCAGATCTATTCCCAAAATATGTCCGAATCTACCTTTTCTGCCTTCCATAACCTCTCTTAGTTATAGTTTACGTTTTTTGGACGACATATGCATATTATGGACCGATACAGAACAAAAATTCATCGAATTTTTGAACTATATTAAGACCACTACACACTTTCTGGATTTTACATATAATATCGACCATAAGACTTTAAATTTTCTGGATATCAGTGTTTCAAAAGAATCAGGTAGTTTTAGTTCAAAAATTTTAAGGAAACAAACTTTTTCCAATTCTTATTTGCATTTTAATAGTGGCCACCCCTACTTTCAGAAGAGAAATCTTATTAAGGGTCAATTGGTTAGGATTAGTCGGATGACATCTAATGACACGGAATTTATGGTCAAATGTAAAAAGGTCTGTGAAATGTTTAAAAGTAGGGGTTACCCAACAGACCTAATATGGCAGACAGAAAGAGAGGTTATGGAAGGCAGAAAAGGTAGATTCGGACCTATTTTGGGAATAGATCTGGTTAACCCTCCTATGACTAAAGATTCAATCCCAAGAAAAGAGGATAAAGACCCAAAAGGGACATACATTCTTGATTATAATGGAGATTCCTACATTATAAAAAGAATAGTGAATAGGGAATGGGATAGATTTCAACAAATTTCAGACATTGATGCTAAAGTGTTAGGGCCTTTACACTTTACATATAGACGGGATTTGAATTTCAAAAATATGTTTGAATTTGGAAGTAGAAAAGCTAATACAAGTTGTCGTTTGAATTATGGCACATACAAGTGTGGGATGTGTTCCCAATATAACTTTATAGTGAATGCTTCTTCTATTGAAATCCCTAATAGGAACAGGCATATCACGAATAAGGTTCATGCAAATTGTAACAGTTCAGGTTTAGTTTATTTAGCTACATGTAAAGTTTGTAATTCATTTTATGTTGGGAAGACCGAACAGAAACTTAGGACGAGGATTTATGAACATTATTATGAGATAAATAAGACTAATTCGAAAAATGCATTATTTCGTCACAAGTTGACTTGTTCACTATCTAGTTTTTCTTTTTCTTGTTCTTGAAATTGTTCCTAGGGAAATACGGGGGGGGTATGTGGGAGGCAAAACTGGAATACAGGGAACTGTTTTGGCAAATTATTTTAGAGGCCAACAGGAATCCCGGTTTAAATGAAATGTTGTCTATTATACCTGTTTTAAAACTTAGATCAGCTAAGCTGTAAAAATATCAGTGTCATTTCATCCTGTGCCACTAGAGGGCATTGGTGTATTATTCATTTCCTGCAACACTAGTGATTGTTTTATATAAATGGAGTTTGTTAATATATATTTTTTATTTCTCATGTATTATTATTATGATTAAACTATTTTTTTAAAAAGAATTTACGTATACATTATCAACATTATTTATTTATATTCTTAAAAATATTGAAAAAGTAATATTATAGATGTTTCAATTTATTATTACTAGATATCCAATGATGTTTCGTATTTTGAATTTTGTCACAGTATTTAAACAGCATTTGAATCATATGAAATTATCTGAAGAAGTGTTTTATACGAAAACGCAGAATTGCATTGACAGCGTTAATAAACTATTTTGAAAAGTTTATATCGTTCCTCAGCACTCCATCTCTTATTTGGTTGCTTTTTTCAAAAGCTTAGATGCTGATTCTATTCTTGAAGCTGCTACCTGGACTTCTGTACATACCTTTACCAAACATTACCAGTTGGAGGGTATCTCCAGAGCTAGAGCTGGTTTTGCTGCTGCAATTCTTCATGGCTTCGTGGAGGGTACTGCTGCTTCCTTCTCCCAGGTTTCTTCTTCACTCTCCCATTAGTAAGGAATACTGCAGCAGTGAATGTAAGGACATAGCAGAGTTGAGTAAAATCTTACCATAATGGTAGAGGTCCTTGCATTCACCACTGCAGTATTCACTCCCTCCATCCCTCTGGTCTTTTTCCCTTCCTGACTGTGCAGATTCTCCTTGGTTTTCCTTGGACTGCTGTTCCTACTGCGACAATCTGTTCTGAGGATGGTATGCCTGAACGTCACCTTTATGCCCTACCTCACTGAAGGAGTAAGCAGATGACATTCAGTGTACCTTAAAGCAATGGAAATCATTTGTAAACTGGCCGGACTGTGGGTTTTATGGCAGGGAATCCCATTAGTAAGGAATACTACAGCAGTGAAGCCAATGATATCTACCTTTATGGTAAGATTTTACACAACTGTACCTTTCCAAAGACCACTTCTAGAATTTTTTACTACCTGTTCTAACTATGCTTTTCTATGCCATTCCAAACTGTGAAAATCTAAGTTGCAGAAGAACACCAATTTTTCCCATACTTATTTTATCATCTTTGTCAGAAAGGGAAGGATTGGAATTAACTAAATGTTTAGCAGTAGTAGGGTTAACAATAGCTATAGACACTGGGTCAGGTTTGGGATGAGTGTATAAAAACCTGAAAGACTGAGAAACCTTATACAATCTATCTGCTTTTTAAGGGCAGCGTGCTGACTGTGAGGGAAATTGTAAGCAGTGACACTCAAATCCTGCAATGCTGACAGCACGGGGGGGGGGGGGTTCCTGGGAATTCTATTTGTAACAGCTCATAGTATTTTCTCAAGAACTGAGAAATTTCAATGCCCTTCCACTGAAAACATGAGTATATTCTGGAAGTGGTCCTCAGATAAACAGAATCCCTCACAGGGAGAATCAGATACTATGCTCTTCTCTGAATTTGTATCAGAAATATGAGGACCCCCCCACACACTGTCCCTTCATCTTCCTGTCCAGATTCAAAATCTGGAATCTCTTCAGAAAAAGAGAAATCCCTTTTACTTTTATCAGAAACTACATTATAGGAAGGATTACTAGTCTGAATTAGACCCTGAGCAAAGCCTAATAAAATACTCCTCTCTAAGAAATTTTGAGCAGAAGGAGATACGTGTTTAGCTTTCTGTTTCTTTTTGACAGGAAAAGTAGGGCAAATATGGTTGTTAAAGTCAGCAGCAGCTTCCGCAGGGGTAGGCACAGCAGTCTGACTAAACAGGGCAGACTTCCTTGTCCCTTCTCTTAGAACCGACAAGAGTATTTTTCCCTTGCCCACTGAGGGTATTCCAACAGCTGCAGAGGACTTCACTAACCCCCAGTACATAGTGGCTGTAGGTGCTACACAAGAGGGATCCAGGTAAAAGATGAGTGATCTGAGGAAATAGCTTTGCCCACAGCAGAGTCACCTACTTGTGGCTGAGGTAAATTGCTAGCCTGTGATGGTTTCAAATGCTGTTTTCTGGAACAAGGACTGACAATTGTACTGGTAGTTTGTTCCATGGTCAAACCAGAAATAGTGCCTCTTTCCCAAGGAAAATAAGCAGCACAGATTGTAAAAGTTTAGAGTTATAAAAAGTCACTTTTTCCCAATAAAAATAAAATAAATAGCAGTTTAATATATTTTGTCAGTCCCCCAAAGTAAAATATTTTTTTTTTCCAGAGGAAAAAAATGCTTTTACAATGTTTTTAACAGTGGAGGTCTACCACACTGTTGAAAAGGGAACCAGAGTCCCAGGATAGTATGCCTGCTTTGGGCATATCTTTTTCCAGGGAATTTCCCAGGAAATGAAAACAAAAAGTAAAGAACTTGGCTTTTCGTGATTCTACTGCTATGGATAATAAAGATTTGTAGGAATTGCTGTAGAATTTAAATCTGCTTTTGCTAGCCTACCACCGTTTTAGTTAAGAAAATTAAGAGTTACTCTGACTTTCTGATTCAGATTTTCAGTCAGAAGAGCAGGGATTGGAGGGAGAATATTGTGCCTCAGGATTTTCTTCTCAAACTGAAGATTCAGAATTTTAAACAGCCAAGTTCACATGTTAAAAATTTTACTTCTGTCTTTTGAAAACATGAAAAGTTAACTGTTAGCATTCTTTCATCTGAGGTGAAAAAATATTTGACTGTTTGCTATCTGCTTCTGAAGTAATTAAACACATATTAAAGTTTTCGTACGATGGTGCTGCTGTTCCTGCCAGCTTCCTGTTGAAATGTCAGCACTTGAAATGCAGAAGAGTGCCTGTAAGCTGAAAAAAAAGACTGAAAATGCAGAAGAAAAGCACATTTCAAAAATCGTTCTCCTTATAAACATATTTTTGCAGAGGGGGAAAGTCCTCCTGCATCTCCACACACCTGAACGTGTATATATATATATATATATATATATATATATATATATATATATATATATATATATATACATACATACATACATACATACATACATACCAACTCTGAAATTGCTATACCTCGGAGAAAAAGGAAAATTCTGGGAAATGGCATTTCAGGCTTAGTCCAATCTTTCGGCTATTTAGTCTCTGCATTTTGGAACTTACTCTAGTGAGTCCCAACATTTCAAATGGTTATCATTACTGTCACCAGGGCTTAGTAATGAAAAGATTTCTTGGCTTTATTCTCAAAATCTTCCTGAAATATTAAACCAAAAATTTAATTTTCCCCATGGACAAGGAAGTTCTACTTGACCCTTCTGCTGCTTTGGTGCTTAAGAGATTTTATGAGAGGCGAAAGTTGTTTCAAGGGGTGAGCTAAATCTTTCAAATTCCTTTGTTAGGGAGAAAATATCCTTACAACTTTTGCAAAAAACAATTAGCAAGGTGTCTCCAAACATGTTTAATAAGGCAAAAAATCCAAAAAGAAATGAAAAGACTCTCAAAATCAAGGACAGTCCTAAAAGTCAGAATGACTATTTGGCCTCTCCAAGCTCCTCACCCCCATCTTGGCAATCTCCCTTTCTCTAAGTATATATTTTCCTGTGTTGCACCATATTGTTTCAGATAAATGAGTTTGCAAAGTAATTCAGCAGAGATACATCTACACTGGAAGTCCTTCCCTGCCTTCCAGGGGATTCTTTTTTACCCACTAAATCAATTAATCCTGTTTCCTTCAGTTATGGAATAAATGTTATTTTCGGAAGTCAGAAAAGCAATGCCTGCCTACCTAGTAGATGGACAAAGGATTTGATTCAAGGATTTTTCTGGTGCAAAAGAAAGAAGAGACCTAGATGCCTGTGCTATACCTCTCCTTTCTCAATCTTTTTATCAGGCTCCTAAAGTTCAAAATATTATCCTTTTATACCATTACCTCTTGCCCACTTACTCACTTTTATGGTAAAACTCTACTTAAAAGATTTAAAATAATGATTAAACTCAGGGTAGGTAAACCAAACACTGACGCTGGCTGAAATGCAAAATTCAGCATATATCCAAGCCTCCAAAGTAACAGTCAAACACGACTCCAAAACTCCAATGCTGTAAAATCTGATTTATTCCACAGACAAAAAATGCAGGTAAGCGCTTTCACCGATATGGCTTCTTCAGACCCATTCAAACACTCAGTACTGTCACCAAGTTTAAATATACTAATTCGGCGGGAAAATAATCCTATACACCAAAAATTAAAGGTATAGTACATTGCTTTCAAAGCTTACCTAGCCATGACAAAGTCTTACATGAAACAGATATTTAAAAGAAGTCTAGCAATACAAAAAAATATATATATATATATAAATAAAAATGATTTATACATATTATAAACCTTCAATATGTAATGGAAGGGTGAAAACTCACCATAATCCACTTACTGTCTCACTATGCACTTTAAAATTACTGACTTCTGATACACAATTTCTGACTTCTATGTAAAACACAAAATCTGCGAATGAACTAATTACTATATCAAATCTGTAACTATTATAAAGGTTCTATACAATATATATAGAATATCTATATGCATACGCATATGACATTTAATAAAACACATGTAATACACATCATAAACACTTATGTTAAAAAACTTTTTGTTGTTATTAAAAACTTTATTATTAAAATATTAAAACTAATCATATATTTCATTCACCTTTGCAATTTTCGTGATTTTAAAAACGGTTTAACTGAGACCATAGCATTTAATCCAGGGGGGCAGTCTGACTTCAATCTAATAATCCAATTTGCTTCTCTGGTTTCTGTAAATGTCTTAACATCACCCCCTCTAGGTCCTATTGAAATTTTTTCCATTATTACAAACTGAAATCTATGATCTTGCCCTTTCTCCTTAACATGTCTGGCTAATGCATTAGTTTTAAGCTCAATTCTAATGTTGTATACGTGCTCCCTTATTCTGTCCCTTAGTTTCCTATTTGTCTTACCTACATAGAATGCTTCGCATTCTATGCAGGTAGCCAAATAAACCACATCTGAGGTTTGGCATGTGCCCTCTACGTTGAACCGGTACTCTCTCTTGGAGACTGGATGTATAAACTTACTATCCTCTCTGATATAGTCACAGAAATTACACTTATTACACCTGTCTGTCTTACTTCCTTCCAACCCTCCCTTATTGCTGTCATGTGACGGGTAGCATAATAACCTCTTTAAATTTTTCTTGTTTCTGTAAATAAACCTGGGTTCCTGTCCCACTATATCTCCAATTGTCTGGTCAACTGTTAGGACATCCCAGTACGACTTGATAACATCTTTTATGTCTCCTATATCACTGGTATAATACAGGGAACATGGCACTCTGTTTTTCATAAAATTTCTGTCTCTACTAGAAGCTGCTTCCATATTAGACCCACTATTTATCTCATTCACTTTACCAAAATAGGGGGCAGCTCTGTTCAGTCTCAATGCATTAATATCAGTGAGTCCTTTTGATATATCAGATGTAGAATAGCCCCTTGATATAAACCTCCCCTCTAACTCCTCTATCTCATGTTGAAATCCTGAACTAGTCGGATTATACCTGGATACACGCATCGCCTGCCCTTTAACAATATTCTGATATACATAGCCTGGATGCATGCTTGTTCTATGCAAGAGGGAGTTCTTATGGCAATCTTTCCTGTATACACCAGTATTAACCATGCCGTTGGGTAACCTTTCCACGTAAACATCTAAAAATGGAAGCTTAGTATTGGACCACTCATATGTGAACTTAAGATATCTACTTATCAAATTAATATCTTCAATAAATTTATTCAAATCACATAACGTACCAGTCCATATAAGGAACAAATCGTCTACGAAACGTCTAAAAAAAGGCACAAATGTTCCATAACTTTCAAGGCTGAAGATGTTTCTAAATTCCCATTCGGCCATAAAGAGGTTGGCGTAGCTATTTGCACATGATGTGCCCATAGCTACGCCATCCTTCTGTAGATAATACTGTCCCTCAAAGTAAAAGACATTAGACTCAAGTATTAACTCCAACAAAAACATGAGTAACTCTATCTTGCTATCACTCATGTCTGAATTACGTTTCAAATAATCACCAACCATCTCTATTCCATCCGTATTCGGAATCACCGTGAACAGAGATTGCACATCCATAGTCACGAATGTGAAATCATTTGTTCCTGATAGAGTCTTTAAAACTAATGCATTAGCCAGACATGTTAAGGAGAAAGGGCAAGATCATAGATTTCAGTTTGTAATAATGGAAAAAATTTCAATAGGACCTAGAGGGGGTGATGTTAAGACATTTACAGAAACCAGAGAAGCAAATTGGATTATTAGATTGAAGTCAGACTGCCCCCCTGGATTAAATGCTATGGTCTCAGTTAAACCGTTTTTAAAATCACGAAAATTGCAAAGATGAATGAAATATATGATTAGTTTTAATATTTTAATAATAAAGTTTTTAATAACAACAAAAAGTTTTTAACATAAGTGTTTATGATGTGTATTACATGTGTTTTATTAAATGTCATATGCGTATGCATATAGATATTCTATATATATTGTATAGAACCTTTATAATAGTTACAGATTTGATATAGTAATTAGTTCATTCGCAGATTTTGTGTTTTACATAGAAGTCAGAAATTGTGTATCAGAAGTCAGTAATTTTAAAGTGCATAGTGAGACAGTAAGTGGATTATGGTGAGTTTTCACCCTTCCATTACATATTGAATGTCTATAATATGTATAAATCATATTTATATATATATATATATATTTTTTGTATTGCTAGACTTCTCTTAAATATCTGCTTTATGTAAGACTTTGTCATGGCTAGGTAAGCTTTGAAAGCAATGTACTATACCTTTAATTTTTGGTGTATAGGATTATTTTCCCGCCGAATTAGTATATTTAAACTTGGTGACAGTACTGAGTGTTTGAATGGGTCTGAAGAAGCCATATCGGTGAAAGCGCTTACCTGCATTTTTTGTCTGTGGAATAAATCAGATTTTACAGCATTGGAGTTTTGGAGTCGTGTTTGACTGTTACTTTGGAGGCTTGGATATATGCTGAATTTTGCATTTCAGCCAGCGTCAGTGTTTGGTTTACCTACCCTGAGTTTAATCATTATTTTAACTGTTTTGCTGCCTGGAAGGGAGGTATTAGCCTTGCTACTTGCACTTATTGGACTATTTTTCATTTATTCCTTGTTGCCGGTGCAGAGCGGGGACATGACTGACGCCGTTGGGATCGCTACTACTATTGAGTTGCCGTATACACCTAGACAACCAGAGATGACGTTGGAAAGAGAGCGTCCTATAGTGGAGAAATTCGAAGAGATGGTAGCATCAGCTTACAATCCGCTAACATTATATCAAGTTGAACTGGATGGAGTCGATGAAGGGAGAGATGAAACTATTGATCGTGAAGCACTGAGAGGAGCACTTGAGAGACTCGAAGGGGACTTGTATAAACTAAAACGTATGCAGACGCAAAGACAACATTTCGACGTCTGCATACAGCGGAAGATCATTCCGAGAGGGCTTAGGGTGCTGAAAATGCCTACCACTGGCACCCTATATCCAGAGCTTCTGTACAAGTGGCAGAAGTTGAATATCCAGGTAAGCCTGAATTATATGGAATTATTAAATGAATTTTACAAGCCCTTAGAAGACTCTTTAAAAGACGCTGTGCTTGCACAACAGCGTGAGTTGTATGAACGCTTTCCTGAAAGAATATTGAAAGAACATTTCTATAAAGTGCTGGATGATGTATCACAATATGAAAAGCGACTATTAGATCAAAAAAGATCTAAATTGAATAGAGACATAATAGATTTCCAAAAAGGGAATATCTTTACTTGGCCTAGGTATGAGAGCAGAAATGTTGCTGCCTCAACAGGACGTTCCTATAGAGACAGCCATGATATGAGTAAACAAGCTACAAAAGAAGCATCAGCTGTGACCAAGAACGATATTCCTAACAGTGTTGACTTGATTATTAGTAATGTGAACTCTGTCAGTAATAATGTTAGAGTATTAGATGATACGACTAATGTTAATAGAAGTACTAATACCAATAGGAATGGATGTGTATTGAATGAAGACATAGTGAATGTCATTACACCAACGCAGACAGTGAATATCAATGAACCTTATAAAGGGAGCTCTCCACGAGGAATTGATAGTAGCAGTGATATTATTAGTGAACAAGTAGTGCGTAGAAAGACTCTGGATTCATTTACTGGGAATAACACCAGGGATAAAATGAATAAAGTAGTAGAAGTGCAAAACTTTGGTGCTACACACCCTTTCCCCATCAGAGTAGACAGGCAAGAGGGGAGGTTACGTTCAGTAAGCAGGGGGAGGCAGAAGAGGAAACACTCCTTGGAGAGGCATACAAATCACAATATAAAGAGAATGTGGGAAGTGAAAGGGAGCAATTAGTATTCAACATCTCTAGACATGACTTGACGAAAGATGAATTGACAGTCCTTAATAAAGGCCTTTCATTTATTCCCACTAAGAACAGCATTTATGAAGAAACAGTTAGAGATTTCAAGTTGTTTATACGTAACTTGTCTCTCAAGATATTTTTCAATGGGCAAGACGTACAACCCAGTGTGGAGCTAAAGAAGCCCAGTACGTTTATTCCACCGTTACATCCCCTGGTAAATACATACAGTAAGCTAGTAGAGAATGAACTCTTCAGAGTTTATGAGAATAGAACTAAAACTAATAAAAAGACTAGACAGAACTTGTCATACCAGCAGAGGATTTCACTGAACAAACTTATGACTGATCAAAAACTAATAGTTAGACCTGCTGATAAGGGAGGGGGAATTGTAATAATGGATAGAGAGCAATATATCAATGGAATGAGATTGATGTTGGAAGATGATGCACACTATATACCTATAGATATGGATAAAGTAGATGATATTATGCTTAGAGTCCAAAATAACTTACAGGATTTATTAATGACTAACACTATTGACTTACAACTATACGACTATATGAAAGTACAGTACCCATTAATACCTATTTTACATGGACTCCCTAAAATCCATAAAAGTATGGTTAATCCACCCTTTAGACCAATAGTGGCTGGCAGAGGGTGGTCAACTGAACCACTATCCATATATGTGGAAAGTCAGCTTAGACCCTTGGTAGATGGTAATATATACGTCCTCAGAGACACTAAACAGTTTCTTATAGATTTGAATGATTTTTTAAAGACTCTATCAGGAACAAATGATTTCACATTCGTGACTATGGATGTGCAATCTTTGTTCACGGTGATTCCGAATACGGATGGAATAGAGATGGTTGGTGATTATTTGAAACGTAATTCAGACATGAGTGATAGCAAGATAGAGTTACTCATGTTTTTGTTGGAGTTAATACTTGAGTCTAATGTCTTTTACTTTGAGGGACAGTATTATCTACAGAAGGATGGCGTAGCTATGGGCACATCATGTGCAAATAGCTACGCCAACCTCTTATGGCGAATAGAATTTAGAAACATCTTCAGCCTTGAAAGTTATGGAACATTTGTGCCTTTTTTTAGACGTTTCGTAGACGATTTGTTCCTTATATGGACTGGTACGTTATGTGATTTGAATAAATTTATTGAAGATATTAATTTGATAAGTAGATATCTTAAGTTCACATATGAGTGGTCCAATACTAAGCTTCCATTTTTAGATGTTTACGTGGAAAGGTTACCCAACGGCATGGTTAATACTGGTGTATACAGGAAAGATTGCCATAAGAACTCCCTCTTGCATAGAACAAGCATGCATCCAGGCTATGTATATCAGAATATTGTTAAAGGGCAGGCGATGCGTGTATCCAGGTATAATCCGACTAGTTCAGGATTTCAACATGAGATAGAGGAGTTAGAGGGGAGGTTTATATCAAGGGGCTATTCTACATCTGATATATCAAAAGGACTCACTGATATTAATGCATTGAGACTGAACAGAGCTGCCCCCTATTTTGGTAAAGTGAATGAGATAAATAGTGGGTCTAATATGGAAGCAGCTTCTAGTAGAGACAGAAATTTTATGAAAAACAGAGTGCCATGTTCCCTGTATTATACCAGTGATATAGGAGACATAAAAGATGTTATCAAGTCGTACTGGGATGTCCTAACAGTTGACCAGACAATTGGAGATATAGTGGGACAGGAACCCAGGTTTATTTACAGAAACAAGAAAAATTTAAAGAGGTTATTATGCTACCCGTCACATGACAGCAATAAGGGAGGGTTGGAAGGAAGTAAGACAGACAGGTGTAATAAGTGTAATTTCTGTGACTATATCAGAGAGGATAGTAAGTTTATACATCCAGTCTCCAAGAGAGAGTACCGGTTCAACGTAGAGGGCACATGCCAAACCTCAGATGTGGTTTATTTGGCTACCTGCATAGAATGCGAAGCATTCTATGTAGGTAAGACAAATAGGAAACTAAGGGACAGAATAAGGGAGCACGTATACAACATTAGAATCGAGCTTAAAACTAATGCATTAGCCAGACATGTTAAGGAGAAAGGGCAAGATCATAGATTTCAGTTTGTAATAATGGAAAAAATTTCAATAGGACCTAGAGGGGGTGATGTTAAGACATTTACAGAAACCAGAGAAGCAAATTGGATTATTAGATTGAAGTCAGACTGCCCCCCTGGATTAAATGCTATGGTCTCAGTTAAACCGTTTTTAAAATCACGAAAATTGCAAAGATGAATGAAATATATGATTAGTTTTAATATTTTAATAATAAAGTTTTTAATAACAACAAAAAGTTTTTTAACATAAGTTTTTATGAAGTGTACTACATGTGTTTTATTAAATGTCATAAGTGTATGCATATAGATATTCTATATATATTGTATAGAACCTCTACAATAGTTATAGATTTGATATAGTAATTAGATTATTCGCAGATTTTGTGTTTTACATAGAAGTCAGAAATCGTGTATCAGAAGTCAGTAATTTTAAAGTGCATAGTGAGACAGTAAGTGGATTATGGTGAGTTTTCACCCTTCCATTACATATTGAATGTCTATAATATGTATAAATCATATTATATATATATATATATTTTTTTTTGTATTGCTAGACTTCTTTTAAATATCTGTTTCATGTAAGACTTTGTCATGGCTAGGTAAGCTTTGAAAGCAATGTACTATACCTTTAATTTTTGGTGTATAGGATTATTTTCCCGCCGAATTAGTATATTTAAACTTGGTGACAGTACTGAGTGTTTGAATGGGTCTGAAGAAGCCATATCGGTGAAAGCGCTTACCTGCATTTTTTGTCTGTGGAATAAATCAGATTTTACAGCATTGGAGTTTTGGAGTCGTGTTTGACTGTTACTTTGGAGGCTTGGATATATGCTGAATTTTGCATTTCAGCCAGCGTCAGTGTTTGGTTTACCTACCCTGAGTTTAATCATTATTTTAACTGTTTTGCTGCCTGGAAGGGAGGTATTAGCCTTGCTACTTGCACTCATTGGACTATTTTTCATCTACTTAAAAGATGCTTATTATTACATTCCTATTGGCAAGCATTTTAGATGTTTCTTAAGATTTTCGGTATCTAGCTCACATGCAGTTCTCTGCATTACCTTTTGGATTATCTATTGCTCCAGTGATATTTACAGTGCCTGCCTCCATTAATTGTTTTTTGCAGACTTCGAGACGTTCATATTTTTCCGTGTTTGGATTGTCTTACATTTGATGATTATTTTTCCACTTGTCAAGAGTCCATAGCAAGTATTCAGAATCTTCTACAAAGTCTGAATTTTCAAGTGGACTTAACAGAAATCTTTCCTCATCCCTTCTCAGGGAAATGTTTTCCTGGGAAGTCTGTTAAATTCTGCAATGGGAAGAGCCTTTCTGCCTCCAATCAATGAAGACATGTTCCAAAAGTTCTTCATAAGTTTTCCCATACAAAACCAGATATATGTTTTGGAATTTCTCAGGGTTCTGTGGTACATAACTTATATAATTCCTGTGATTCCTCTGGTACACTTCATATGCAAAAATGCAGTGGGTACCTCAGGTCAGTCTGGGGACTCTTGACTTAGCATCTTCACCGTTAATTTTTTCAGATCTGTATCGGGGTATATAAGGGTTCTTTGGTGGGTAGACCTGTTCTCTTTAAATCCAGATCTGTCATTGTCCCTTTTACTTCCTCTTCAGTCTGTCATAACAGATGCTTTAGACCTAGTATGAGGAGTGGTTTCCAAATCTATGAAAGTGCAAGGTCTGTGGAACAAACATAACAGGCAAAAGCACATAAAAGAGATGATGACAGTAATGTATGCTTTGAAAACCTTAAATCATCTCTAGTATCTGGACCTCTGTGAATTTTCACAGGCAGTACTATAGTAATGTGTTACATAAACAAAAAGTGGATATCAGATCTTTCCCCTTTTGCAGACTTGTTATGATAGCCTGGTGGTAGTAGCTCGGCTCAGGTATCATACATTCTGTCAGAGCAAAACATTGCAACAGACAAGCTAAGCAGAACCAGGACAGACACTCATGAATGGAAGCTTCACCATGGGTTCTTCAAAAAATTGTTCAAACTATGGGGAACACCACAAGTAGATCCGTTTTTTCTCCTCTCACAACAGACAAGTAAAGAAATTCTGCTCCATGATTCACTGCAAACAGGCTTGGAAGACAGATTCCTTTTCATTCCTGTGGAGGAGAATGTTCATCTATGCTTCTCCATCCTTTTCACTAATATCTAGGGTTCTTCTAAAGATCCAGAAGGACTTCCCACAGATTGTGGTGGTGACTTCCTTTTGGCCCAGTCTGCAGAGTTCTCATCCCTCCAGATCTTCTCAGACAAGATAGGGGTTGTTTGATACATTCCAACCTAAAGACCCCATAACTGACTATCTGGATGATAGAATTTTGATGTCTTTAGGCACCTTTTTTGCAAATGTGCAGCAGTTATTGAAGCAGGCTAAATACCTGCTAGTATGAAATCATATATGTGCAAGTGGAAAAGATTTTCTAGTTGGTACCAATTCAAGAAAGAGAGTTCTTTTAAGGTCTGGCTGCATCTGGGCCTTGACTACTTGTGTGAGTTACTGTGCTCTGTCCTTTCTTATTCCTCTGTCAAGGTTAATTTGTCGACCATTCTGGCTTATCTGCCCTTGAATCCATCACCTTCTACCTGTCCTGAAGTGAAGCAATTTTTGAAAGGAGTTTTGCATATTGGACGGTCCACCATGAAAACAGCTCCTGCTTGGTATCATAATCATAAATCTATGTTTGAAAAGCACGCATCAGGCTGATGTGAGGTTTTTAACATGGAAGACTGGTTGTAGCCACTGATTTGACTTCTGCAAGAAGAATATATGAGTTACACACTTATGGAGAAGCAACATTTCTACAAGGATTTTTTTTTTCATGGAGAGTTTACCCTCCTTTTGCTTAAAGTGGTTTCAGAGTTTACTTGAGACAGTCTATTAATTTCCTTGTCTTTTTTTCCTGAACCCAAAGCAAGGGAGAAACAAATCATACTCCGGATGTCCACGAGGATGGGCATTTCAGATACTAGCTAGGCAAAACTCAATCCTTCAAACAAGCTAATCAGCTGTTTGTTTCCCATGAAGGTAAGAGGAAAGGACAACCAGAGTCAAAGCAGGCAATTTCCAGACGTCTGTTGCATGCTATTTTTGCCATATTCACCATAACAAATCACTTCCAGGCAGGATTTAGGGCTCATTCCACCAGAATTTGGCTTCTTCAGTGGCAAGTATTCTAGAATTAGAAGCTTGGTCTTCTGCACATGTTTTTACAAAGCACTGCAACCTGAAATTCGTTCCCAGGTACAGAAATGGCCTTGCTAGGACAATTCTCCAGGGCCTCCTGAATTATCAATTGGCTTCCTCTTTATTTTTTGATTTCTAAGCTATGGTAATCTATCGCAGTAGATTAGGTTACCGAAGCAGTGATCTAATGTTGAACATAGTACAGTTGTGTAAGTAAATGTACCACAGCAGTAGATATTCTAATAAATCACTGTTGCGGTATCCATACCCTCCCTCCAGTCCCATTTCTTTTTTTTTTTTTTTTTTATTGATACGGTATGAATGTATATAACTTTTTGTATATAGTGGCTTTTGTGTTATGTTTCCTAGCAGTTTCTTTTCTCTTTCAGTGTTGTTTCCTCCTTTCGTAGGGCAAGAAAGCTCTAAAGGTTTGGGCACTCTAATTGTCTTTATATATAGAGATCTGTTCATGCTCCTGACAATGTGAGTGAAGGGTGCCCAAGCTGGCTGTTAGGAAATGGATGAGACCCTTAAGCACTGCAATAAAGATCTATTAGAACATCTACTGTAATGGTAAGTTTACTTACACAATTGCATTATGTCATATACATGACTACATGAAGCATCAGTTACTTAAGTTACAATTTCAAAGTGGTAACATTGTCACCAGTGAAAGTTAACAGCTATGTTCCATTGTAAACAGTGCATGATTGGTTTCAGTTGTATGAAAATGTACTGCAAAATTGCAGTAATATATAAAAAAACAACTCTTTATCTTTACAATCATTTGAGGTATTTGTAAGATCAAGTATTTTAAACTTCTGAGGTGTTTCAGATGGTTTGCTACAATTAAAATGATTCATAGAAACTTTAAAGTTTTGAATATACTTCCATGAAAATGTAGTTCTTGTAACAATTTTAACTACAAAGTAACCTTCATAAAGACACTTCTCCTTTCATTGTGTTCTTACAACTTAGAAAACACTTTTCACAATTGATAGGATGTGGCTTGACATCCATATATTAAATTTTCTGACAGTGTAATACAATATTAGTCCATTCATTTTTCAAATAAGCAAGACCTACAATAAACAAGTGTGTCTTTTTGGGATGGCCAGGGAGAACTGTGTGGTAACATGGCTTTGTCACAATCACACAACATATAAGTGTAAATTACAAATGTCCACACACAAATACAGAGAAGTCCTCTGGTTAAGTGCTGTTTGAATTAAAAAAGTGAAAGGATACTATTAGCTGCCATTTGGGACTCCTACCCAAGACTTCCAGCATACCACGGTGGTGTCAATGCCGCTGGACCAAAAAGTACTACTGGAGTTTTGTTTTCCATGCAAGTGGAAACTCAAGGAACTGAACTCATGACTATAAGTTACATTCATGTAACATACATGTGGAAACTCAAGGAATACTATCCAGAGCTATAAATTACAGCTTCTATGTAGCTCATAGTCTTATTTTGGTTTACCATACTGTCAAAGAAAAAAACAACTTCAAAAAGATCAATACACAGCAGGTTCAGGTTAAGGCACTTTAATCTTGCAGCAAGGAGACAAAAACATGCTAATGCAGAGTTTGTCTAACTAGAATCAGGAAGTGAAGTAATTTTTATACATTTCTTACAAGACATTGCCTACTAAGCTGACGTAACAAATCACAAGTTCTTATAATATTATTTCATAGCAGCTGTTTGTCCATGATTTTCTGCTGACACTATCAAGTTTATGAAAAAACTTCCTAGGAAAAACAACGTGGCCTTGGAGACCACTGGTTAGATACAACTTCTCACTATGCAATGTTACTATTCAAGGTACTATGGCTAATTCTAGCACAAAGCAAGTACAGATTATAGTTCATTTCTTCAAGCAGTCTTTGTTCAACTGTATCTATCTTTTTCTGCAGCTGTGCATGTTCTCATAACATGAACAGAGCTGATTGTTCAAGTTCAATAACATTATAGAAAACAGTATTGTTCTATTCATTATTTTCCTGACCTAGCAGATAATCACCTGCTTCTCAGTGAATTTCCAAAAGGCATAAACATGAATTTTGCTGTGCTAGCAAATACTAGGTCAGAGAGCATCTTGCAGTTTAAGAAAGCATATTGCAGTTTCAAAAGCATCTCATAGTTTCATACAAAACTAAGCTGTACATAAAATAGAATGAAATGTGTTAACCCTTTTAGCTTCTAATAAGCACTAAACATATACATTACTACATATTTTTCTGACATTTCCCCCCTGTTAATACTTTTTATTCTATTTTCAAAAGCATAAACAGTTTGGTTCTTCTCCTAACTTCTTCCGTTCAGGATTTGCAGTTAAGAGAGTCATTCAGTTTAAACGTATGAAAGTGTTTCATTTTTCAACAATTCTTCAAATTCGTTACTTTTATACAAAGTCTCAGAAACTGACATGTCTATAAAATCTTTGATTAATCTTTTCATGCAGGGAATACCACAACAAACACACACTCCTAATAGGAGTAATGCCACACAAATGGCAATCAGGATGTTCATTAGGATGGTGCCCCACCCCCCAAACAAATTCTGGAAAAAATCCGTCAGTGGGATTGGGCCTGGTTTGCTCATGACCGACACTTGCAGAATCACCTCAAGGTGGTCATCTATCTCATGCTGGTTGTCAGGAATATACGAACAGCACTCCTCTTTTATTAAAGTGCAAGTACCACCTTTCACTGCTAGGGTGAAGTTGAGAACCATGCGGTTTTGAAGCACCACAGTTCTCATAGCGTTCAGTTCATTAGTTACTAATTCGAGAGCAGAAAAGGTTGCATTGCTCATTACTTTGAGAAGTTTGGACAGTTTTCTCAGCTCCCAAATTGATTTTACTGCACCATATGCAGGAGCTATGCCTACCCACGATATAATAGTGTCACTCAAGTCCATGTGTGTCAGTTTATCTTTGTTTTTTATGGAATTATGGTTTCTCCAGCCTGCTTCAATTCGTCCCACTGGATTCTCAGGTCTCTTGATTGGATTTCCAGGTTTCTTGGTGACCTCTCTGATATTTTGAATTCTTCCTTGAGGCAAAACTGCAGTGTGTCATATGGCCGGAACCAGGTAACCAAAAAAACAACTGCCGGACCAATTCTCAGGTAACCATTTATATGCTTTTTTCCCCACACACAAAATAACAATCCTCTACTTTAGTATTAATATATACTTGCCCTTCATGAAACATTTTCCTGTCAATGATATATAATTGCTTAAAAAGAACAGGATTATGGTGTACTTCATTAACTGTTTTGTGCATTGATTCAAGAAATGAGTCATAGTTTGTATCACAAATAGAACCTGCATTATTAGCTTTGGTATAACATTTGTAAGGAACAGTCACATTACAATTGCTCCAACCCACCTGAACAGTATCATTTTTGTAAAATCACACAATTCCCTTTTGTGTAACAGGCAGGTACAATACTATTTTGTCTTATGATTTTACAGTCGTAGTATCAAAAATCAAATGTTACCAGGTCTCATTGACTCCTAGTGGGACAGCAGTCATTAATAATCCCTCGTATGCTGTTGGTATAGCTGTGCAAATCCAGCAATTTGAAACATTAAAAGTTTCAGCATACACATATTTAATTTCTTGGTAAGTGTTAAAGTTCGGATGCCAGTCTATGAGTAACGTATCACATTTATCCAGTTCAGCCTGTGTGGCTGGAAAAAGGAAAGGCCACAGCAAAAAGATTATTGTCACCAGTATAGTTAACAGGATGATCATGCAATACTTCTGAGGTTGTTTTGCATTCCTGTTTGCTCCATATCTGGTCATTTTGTTCTTGTTGTGTAACAGTAACAAGGTTTTTGTCCAGTTCAAAGTTTTTAACCAGTTTGCAGTGTGTCAAGTGGATCCAGGATGCACACTCTGCTATCTTGACTGCAGTGGGTGTTGCCAGCAAAACTTGAAATGGCCCTTCCCACTTTGGAGATGCCCAATTCTTCTTCTTAACGGTCTTCACCCAGACCCATGAGCCTGGGACTGCAGCTGCTTCCGATGGTCTGGTCTGTTCTTTATTTGAAACAGAATTTAACTGCAAAAGTTGTTTATTACTTAGAAGTCATCTCATATATTCTGCAAGTGAACTGTCAGCCTCCTGGTCTGCAGGCATGAGAGGTTTCCACTGAGGTATATAATATGCCCTCCCAAATAATTTTTCAAAAGGAGTTAACCCCTTTGCATTTGGAAGAGTTCTCATGCTCAACAGTGCCAGAGGCAGGCAGTACACCCAATTTTTCTGTGTCTCACTAATCAACTTCCTAAGTTTACCCTTCAAAACCCCATTATGCCTCTCCATTAGTCCTGCAGATTGTGGATTATATGCACAATGGTTTTTCAAAGAAATTCCAAAATATCGGCTCAACTGTTGTATAGTTTGATTTACAAAGTGTGTGCCATTGTCACTGTAGATCTTTTCTGGTATGCCAAATCTAGGAATAACAAGAATTTTTGCAACAGTAGCTGCATCTGGATTTTGGTTGGAAAAGCTTCCACCCATTTGGAAAACATATCTATAATGACAAGACAATGCTTCTTATTTTTGCATTTGTTCAGTTCTATGAAATCCATACAGATAGTATGGAATGGGTATGGAGGTGTAGGGAAACTCCCTTGCTTAGGCTTCAATGCCCCTTGTGCATGATGCTTATTACAAACATGACATGCCGCACAAAAACTTTTAGTGTAGTTTATAAATCCATATGTTGTGAACACTCGATTCACTAACTGTACCATCCCCCCTGTTAAGACATGGCACTGTCCATGGCTCAACAAAGCTGCATATCTAAACAAATTAGACAGCAAAATCGTTTTTTCTTCTTTGGAGATGTACAGCCCTTTCTCAAGAATTGCCCCTCGTTTTATGCATTTCTATTTTTCTACTTTTGTAGTAAGTGTCTGCATTGTTTTCAACATTTCTAAATCTAAAATCTCAGAAGGTTGTAATTCCTCACTCAAAAGAAATATTTCTGAAGCTGAAGCTGCCTGCTTTGCAGCTGTATCAGCTCTCGCATTACCTTTTGAAATCCTATCCTGTTGCTTGGTATGAGCTACACATTTACAAATAGCTACTTTTTGAGGTAACTGAATAGATTCTAACAAATCTAAAATAAACTGTGCATGATTAATCAGTTTGCCAGTAGATGTTATCATTCCTCTATTTTTCCACTGTTGCGCAAAAACATGTACAGTAGAAAAAGCGTACTGGCTATCAGTAAAAATGTTTACACATTTACCCTTTGCCAAGGTACATGCCCGTGTCAAGGCAATCAATTCTGCTGCTTGTGCGGATAAGCTGTGTGGTAAAGACTTTGCTTCTAAAATCTCAGTATCAGAAACTATTGCATACCCTACTAGGTTCTGCCCTGTAGGACCCGTTCTGCATGAGCTGTCCACGTAATATGTCACCTCAGCATCATCCAAGGGAACATCCATAAGATCCTTTCTAGGTAGTGTCTTTTGCTCAATCTCCTGCAGGCAGCTGAGTGGTGTGCCGTCCGCAGGGGTTTGGAGCAAGGTAGATGGATTCAAAGTTGTACATCGTTCATATGATGTTGGCTCAACAGTATAGTCATACAGGAAAGATGTCTAGCAGGAGAAAGATATGCTACTTTTTCTTGCAGTAAAATGATCGCGACTGCATGGGGCACTGTCAATGTGAGAGAGTGGAACAACACTACTGAGGTTGAAGCTTGTACTGCCATTGCAGCTGCGACTACTGCTTGTACACAGTGGGGCAGGGATCGTGCCACTGGGTCCAGCTATGATGAATAGTAAGCTATGGGACGTTGCTTGTCCCCATGTTGCTGTGTTAACACTGATGTCATATAACCTTGCTTACAATCTACAGTTTGGAAAAAACGTTTATGATAGTTTGGTAATCCTAAAACTAATGAAGATGCTATCAATTGTTTTAATTTGCAGAAAGCTGATTCTGCTTCTGGTGTCCATTGTAATAAATCTTGTGCTGCCAAAGGTTTCTTGTATATCAAGTTGGTCAGTGGAGCAGACTCCAAGGCATAGTTTGGAATCCAACTCCGACAGAAATTAGTTGTACCCGGGAAGGACATCATTTCCTTCTTGGTAGTCGGTTTGGGTGCTTGTAAAATTGCTATTTTCCTATCTTCTTCTAATGTTCTGCCTTCTTTGGATATTACATATCCCAGGTATTTAACCTGCTTTTTCCAAAGCTGCAACTTGTTTTTGTTTACTTTATGTCCTTGAGTGGCTAAAAATTGTAATAATGCTATGGTATCTTCTCTGCATTCTTGCTGGGAGGGGGCTGCCAGCAGGATGTCGTCTACATAAAGTAAAATCTGACTACCTCTCAGTGGGATAAATCCTGCCAAGTTACTTGCCATTTCCTGTGCGAATATTGTTGGGCTTTCACAATATCCCTGTGGTAGTCTCGTATATGTGTACCTTTTCCCCTGAAATGTAAATGCAAACCAATATTGGCTGTCAGGGTGTATCGGTATTGAAAAGAACGCATTGCTAATATCTACCACAGAAAAATACTTCTGTTGAGGCTTCAAATCATTCAATAGGGTGTGTGGATCTGGCACCGTAGGTGCTCTAGGTATTACTGCGTCATTTACAGCTTGTAAATCTTGGACCATATGCCATTCTCCGTTTGCTTTCCTGACAGGAAATAAGGGTGTGTTACATGGTGAATCGGGAGATTCTACCAGTACTACTTCCTTAATTAAAGCTGCTATTATAGGTTTGATTCCTACTTCTTCATCTTTCCTTAAGGGATACTGTCTCTTCTGTGGTCTAAATGCTGATTTTGACGTGATAGCAACTGGTCCTGCTGTACGAATAAGTCCTACATCTGATTTTCCTGTTGACCAGAGAGTTTCTGGTATGCTTCATAAGGCATTTTCTTCCTCTTCTAGTAAGAGTGCTAATCAGCTGTCCTCACTAGACTGCAAGTGTACAGCTGGGTGTGTCTGTGTTATCCAATTTAACTTCTGCTTCTGTACTCCCTGTTCTGACAGTTTTAACTCTGTCTGTTTTTCCCACTTTGTGACTTTTTCTCCTAGGTCTACCCATTTCACATTCTTGTCCTTAGTCAAACTAACATGTGGTAATTGATTAGATTTATAAAGTGCAAGGAGTTCCTGGGGCAATGAACAGCTAACTACACTGTTCCCTTCTGTGTCCCAGTACAGACTACGTAATACTAATCTGTTTGCACGGTTTCTAAACAGTTCTTGCTCATATTCCTTACCAGGTCCTGGTGTGCTACAATAATACAGAGTACAGTGCAACAAATGCTGTTTATCAGTATCAAGGGAGGGGGACTTATTGATGGCTACATTCATCAGCTCTTCGGTTACTGCCCCTGGACCAGTTGTGACCAAGTCCTGGCTGTACCAATAAAATGTTTCACCCTCCGGTCGCACTACAAAAGTATCTATTTGTCACTGTGCTTCCATACCCTGCATAGTTGGAACTACTGCTATGCCAAATATCTGCATAAGATCTCTGCCCAAAAGGTTTACTGGGCATTTTGCAGAAACAACAATCTTGCTTTTCTGGGTCGTCCCTGAAACAGGGTCAGTTATTGCTATTTTATGGGAGAGTGGCTCCCGATACAGCTGTCCATTAGCTGCTTTCACTAATATGTAATCAAGTGATTATGAATTTTCTGGTAGTTTGGAAGGATGTATCAGGGTCCGCGATGCCCCTGAGTCACACAGAAATTTAACTTCCCTCCCCTCTACCAGAAGTGTAACTTCCGGTTTCGTGTCTGCAAAGTAGAGCTGTAGGCTCAATAATGCTAAGTCTAAAATTTCACTTTCTTCACTATCTGCGATTTCCTGCACTTCCTCTATTTCTTCTGTCACATCCTTTACTCGCTCTATCACTTTTGCATTTGTCTTTTCTTGGTTATTCCCTTCTAGTGATTCTTGACTATCATATAGTCAGTCCTCACCCTCCTTATCTTCCATGGCTACCTTCTTGTTTTGCTTGCAATCCCTTGCTAAATGCCCCTTTTTTCCGCACTTAAAACATTCACCCCTTTTCTTTCTCTCTTCAAACTCCTCTGATCGCTTATCAGATTGTTTGTTTCCCTGGGCATTTTTCTTGCCCTTTTCTCCAGAGTGTACTACAAAAACTTCTGCTCCGTCTTCTACAGCAAATACTTGGGTTTTCTTTTTCTTTTTGTTATTAAAATGTCTTTTGGCATGTCTTGCATATTCAAGTAATGACTGTAATCTACTTGTACGGTGATCTACTATGTGCTTTGTAATAAAGCTGCTGATAGGCGCAATACTGCCTTTCAAAAATGCATTCTTTAGCTGCTGCTCATATGGGGAATCTTGTGTTTGGTCTTCCAGTACCTGCATTCCACAATGGTTATTAAAATATTCTAATAATCTAGCATAATACCTATCAACAGTTTCACCTTCTTGTTGGATGCATTGATTAATGCAAGTCCAGTCTGCCCTAGGCTTCCATTTCTCAGAGATTAGGTCTGTCAGACTTTTCACTCTGTTATCCAGCTCTGCGTTGCTATGTGGGAGTGGCTTGTGTTCTGCGTCACGGGGATTCCTGTTGCCACTGATCATATGCCAATCTGGTCCCATGATTTGTCTGACTACTTTTTGTACTTCTTCTCCATTTAAATGATAACTTAACCTAATGCCCTGTAAGTCTTCTAAGAACTTTCTAAAATTAACTTTTGGATGGGGAATTCCCTCTGTGGCTTTCCGGATATATTCCGGTGTCCACGGTCTATATACCAGGAGAGTTGGGTCCTGCCCTTCCTGTCCTGCCTGAGGATTTGGTACTTCTATGAGCGGACATATCTCTTCTTCACTCATAGCTCGTGAATTTTTATTTATTTGATATAACTCAATATCCCCTCTTAAGTTACATGTTCGAGACCTAGTCTTGACGGGATCTCTGACAAACGGTCTAGGCTTTGCGGGGACAGCGGGGTATAGCGGAGGTGGACCAGCTTGTCCACTCACTTCATATTCTGGTAAGGGAAGTGGAGGGGGCAGAGGGGCTGATGCTATTACCAAGTTATTGTCCTCTTTATCTAGAAACATTGCTTTTGAATTATTACTCTTTTGTTCCCTACGGTTTGCTTCCTCAATCCACCTGTGTGCCTGAGGAATGTCTAATTGACATTGTTTTTTTACCTGACTTTTTGCGTCAGTTTTAAGCTGTTTGACAAGTTTAATAAGTGAGGATTTTTCTAATTTGCCATCAAATTCATATTTATTAACCCATTTTGTATAGTACCTAACATTGTCAGCATGCTATAATTGCATATATTTTGCATCTTCAGTTAACAGCAGATCTTGGGATCTTTTTGTGCATTTATTTCCCATATTGTTCTAGCTGTTAAAATGTTATGTAACCCTTCTTATTTTTACATGGTACCATGATTTCTCTTTCTCACAGTTTATCTAGAATAACTGCCTACCTATTCTGTTTCCCTGATCTATGACAAGATTGCAATCTTCCTGTCCCTGACTTGTACACAAACAAATCTCCTGACAGATGATGCAAATCAAGTCCCTGATCTAAAACAGAAAAAAAGGTAAATTCCTCCCTACCTGAGCCTCTGTGATTGATCATCTGGTTCAAGGGAAAACCATTAAATCATCCTCCATTCGCAGATCAGAACAGTGGATGGCTTCTTTTGAACGACAGTTCAGTCTGAGGTCTTTCAAAGCAGAAGAACCGATGTGGTTTCTTCCCCATATGGTTTCATGCCACCTGGCCCATCTGACCTGAGGCGACGTGAGAGTTTCCGGTCTGAAGGACCAATCTGTCAAAGGAAAAAACAACTTCAAAAAGATCAATACACATCAGGTTCAGGTTAAGGCACTTTAATCTTGCAGCAAGGAGACAAAAACATGCTAATACAGAGTTTGTCTAACTAGAATCAGGAAGTGAAGTCATTCTTATACATTTCTTACAAGACATTGCCTACTAGCTGACTTAACAAATCACAAGTTCTTACAATATTATTTCATAGCAGCTGTTTGTCCATGATTTTCTGCTGACACTATCAAGTTTATGAAAAAATTTCCTAAGAAAACAATGTGACCTTGGAGACCACCGGTTAGATACAACTTCTCACTATGCAGTGTTACCATTCAAGGTACTATGGCTAATTCGAGCACAAAGCAAGTACAGATTATAGTTAATTTCTTCAAGCAGTCTTTGTTCAACTGTATCTATCTTTATCTGCAGCTGTGCATGTTCTCATAACACGAACAGAGCTGATTGTTCAAGTTCAATAACATTATAGAAAACAGTATTGTTCTATTCATTATTTTCCTGACCTAGCAGATAATCACCTGCTTCTCAGTGAATTTCCAAAAGGCATAAACATGAATTTTGCTGTGCTAGCAAATACTAGGTCAAAGAGCATCTTGCAGTTTCAGAAAGCATATTGCAGTTTCAAAAGCATCTCGTAGTTTCATACAAAACTAAGCTGTACATAAAATAGAATGAAATGTGTTAACCCTTTTAGCTTCTAATAAGCACTAAACACATATACATTAATACATATTTTTCTGACACATACTTTGTGACAAACTTGAAATTTATCACAGTTAAATATTTGTGGAGTACATTTTCAGCATTTGATTTTTTTGGATTCATCTTTAGAGTTTTTGCACAATTACTGTAACAACCTTTCATGACACGTAATTTCAAACATCAGTTGCACACAGCTATTGCAAAATGACTAAATAAATAGTACAAAGACAGTATTAGAGTTTATTGTGAGTTATCATAAGATGAATCTGCTAAACATTTTGTAAAAAAAGTAGCTACAGCTGCAAAGATCAAATAGTTACATTTAATTTCATGAACATATGTCTTACAACTACAACAGTTACTGTTAGTTTGAAGTCAGATCTACAAAAGATACAATTCTGCAGTCAAAACCATGAATTCAGTAGCACTCATATTTAAGATCTAGACAGAAGTGTGCTTTTTGAGAGCTGAAAAGCTTGCATACTGTTTGGGAGAGAGTCTGTTGTACAAAATATAGTGCCAGAAACATAATTTTGGTACCTAAACTACTTAATTTATAATGTATGTAAAAATCCAGAAGCCTATTTAAGGTTACAAAACAAGAAACTAATTTACAGATATTTAAAAAGTAAATTCAATTTTTCCATTTTCAATGTACAAAGTAGATGAGACCATTTGGCATAGTGGTTAAGGTCTTTATCTCCCATGCACAAGGTTTGATCATGTCCTCACGCCAATGCCCATATGGAATATACATGGTCTCCCTGTGTTTTTGTAGGGAATCCTCCCAAAGACATGCTGAGTGTTTCCACCTAAAACTCACCCAAAAATGAAGTTCTGTGGAGCAGCACAGAGTCTAGATAGTGTCCTATTTGGAGAAGAGTTGTATAGACATCAACTGTGGTGTGCAGTGTCCTCTGGAGAGAAGAAGACGGATCACAGACTATGTGCTGTGTTAAGGCTAGCTATCCAGTGGTGCAGAAATTGGTTCTGGGTGATTCATTCATGTTTTCTAATGTCTCCAAATGGGCATGGTCATGAGTATTTTCCAATTATTACTGAGTTGAGAACTAGGTCTACTCTGACGTATGCCAAGAACCCATGCTAAGGGTGGAAGGGTGTACGTGCCCATACTGGCCTGTGTGTGGCTGCCATAAAGCCCAGCAGCCAAGGGTCATTAAGCCACTGGCTAAATGGGTAACCTGGGATGCCAAACATGAAACAAGAATTACCACAATCAATGTAGGTTTACTGTCAGGACATAGCTTGGAAGTGGATGGCATGTTTGTAAGTAGGATGGACATGCTATGCATTCAGGAGATAAAACAGAAGGGCAGTGCAGCAAAGCCGCCTGGCTTGGGATCCAGAATCTACTACTCAGGAGAAGGATAGACTAGAAATGATGTGGGAATTGTGCTGAGAAAGAGGCTTCAGAAGACAGTGAGGGATGTCATCAGACTTGATGACAAACTCATGGCAATCAGTGGAAATCAGTGACTACATTCAGATAGCAATTGCAGTATCTACTAGATAAAGCAGGACAACAGGAATTGGTGTTGGTAATGAGTGCTCTGAATGCACATATCAGGGCAAACATAACAACAGGAATTAGTGTTGATAATTGGTGTCTTGAATCCACATATCAGGACAGACAGAACAATGGGAATTGGTGTTGATAATGGGTGATCTGAATGCACATATCAGGACAGACAACAGAATATGAGGGCTGCATAGATCAACATGTGTGGTACAACAGGAGTAAAGGACAGACCATTCGAGACTTCTGGTTGGCAGCTTGATGGTGGACAACCCATCGTTCAGCAAGACAAACAGCCATAAGATCACATACAAGAGTGGACAACATGCAACTCAAGTAGACTCACTCTTAGTAATGAAAGAACAGTGGGATAGAATCAACAACTGCAAGGTCATCCCTACTGAAACAATCCACCCACAGTATAAACCATTGGTTGCTACAATTAGCTGCAAGCAGTGGTCAGAGAAGGCTCTAAGGCAACTTCATAGAAACTAGGCTGAAGACCTGGAAGTTGCCTGGAGAGAAAGCACAAGAGTTCAAGAAATTACTCAGGGTTCTTGCACATCAGGAAGAAGAGGAAACAGGTGGAAGTGAAGAAGAATGGCAGCATCTCAAAACAGCATGTGTGAGGATGTGTGAGGACTACAGAACAGTATGTGGCTAAGCCAGGTGGAGAAAAAAAGGTACATAAGGAAAGCTGGTCATAGAATGCAGAAGTCCAGGACATCATCAAAAGAAAGAAGGGGTGCAGGAAAAAGTAAGAGAGAGAAAAGGTTGACCAGACTAGGAAGGAGTACTGTTTTTCTAATAAACAAGCTAAGAGATGTTGCAATAACTGAGAACAAAGCATCACAGGTACTCTACAGCTTCTGGAAAGTGACTCAGGAGATGGCACAAAGAAACTCTATCAGGTTGCAAGGCAAAGACAGAAAGATAAAGAAGATAGTCGGATACCCATCACAAGGTATTCCAGAAACAACCTACTCACCCATCCACAGGACATCAAAGGCAGATGTTAAGAGTACTTTCAGCAGCTTCTGAATGCAGGGAACCCTGCAGAAGCTGTACTGCCCCAGACACAGCCTGTGATGAAAGAAGAGGAGGAGCCCACCCTAGAAGAAGTAAGAAATGCACTAAGGAAAATAAAGTTAGGGGACGCAGCAGGGTCAGATAAGGTCACTGCAGATATCATCAAGATTTTGGGTGAGATGGGAGAAATGGCTACTGATGGTACTCATTGCAGTATGGAGGTAAAGGGATATCACAAATGACTGCAGAATAAGCATACTAGTGCCAGAGTACAAGAACAAATGATACTCACAACTTCAGCAAAGGGTAGGGGAGTGAAATGCAAATGTGAAAGCACATGGGAAGAAAATGAGTACAGATAAAACAATTGTTAAGGCAGCAAATGAGGAAAATCATAAATAGCTGAGAATTGAGATAGAACAGTAAATAATGGAGCAGGTTGTCAGCTTCAAGTATCTGGGAAGGGTGGGTAAGGAAAAGGGAAGTCTGAATAAAGAGGTCAAGCTAGAATCAGAAGGGCTGCATCCAAGTGGCACAGAATGTCAGGAGTAGTGCATGACAGAAGGATGCCAAAGAAGATGAAAGGTAAGGTATACAAAACAGGGGTGTGACTATTAATACTGTATGGTACAGAAACATAGGCAGTAAAGATGGAGATGAAGTGCCTGAGACAGGCGATAGGATGAACAGTGTAGGAAAGACAAAGATATGAGGGCATCAAAGCAAAGAAGCCAAAGTAGCTCTAAAATGTTTTTTTTCCTTGTCTCTGTAAAAAAACAAAAAAAAAAAAATCTCGTTTTCCCGCCTTACTGAACTAGAGTAGTCCAGTTTCAGAGTTGCTGATCCCTGGGCTTTGTTTTTAGTTCCTGTTACTGATCCATTGCCTTATTAGGGAGGAGGGAAGTTTCTTTGCTTACCAGTGGGAGTGGGAAGCACTGAGCAGCCTTTCTGTCCGATTTGGTGAAGTTTCAGCCAGAAACTAGTAGTCCATTGGTCGTTTTGGGCCAATTCCTAGCTCCTTTCAGCCCCCTGCTATAAAACATGCTAAACACGCGTTTTCCAGCTTGTACCAACTCAGCACAGATCCTCGTGGTGGCCTGCAGAGTGATCCAAGCAGCAGAGAGCTAAAAGAGTGACTTTCTACCAGATATAAGTATTTTTTGTGGCTTTCCCACAGTTATTAAGCTAGTGACTGCATTTCGCCTATTTTACTGCTACTTTAAGTGATTTCTGCATTTTACACTGTTTATTGCACTTTAAGTTACTAATTGTTGCAAATTGTTTCTGTAGGCTACACACTAAAGTGCGCTAGCCGATTTACAGCATTTATAGCATTTACTGTCTGTTTTTCCTTGTCTCTGTAATAAAACAAAAAAATCTCTTGTTTTCCCACCTTACTGAACTAGAGTAGTCCAGTTTCAGAGTTGCTGATCCCTGGGCTTTGTTTTTAGTTCCTGTTACTGATCCATTGCCTTATTAGGGAGGAGGGAAGTTTCTTTGCTTACCAGTGGGAGTGGGAAGCACTGAGCAGCCTTTCTGTCCGATTTGGTGAAGTTTCAGCCAGAAACTAGTAGTCCATTGGTCGTTTGGGCCAATTCTAGCTCCTTTCAGCCCGCAGCTATAAAACACGCTAAACACGCGTTTTCCAACTTGTACCAACACAGCACAGATCCTCGTGGTGGCCTGCAGAGTGATCCAAGCAGCAGAGAGCTAAAAGAGTGACTTTCTACCAGATACAAGTATTTTTTGTGGCTTTCCCACTGTTATTTAAGCTAGCGACTGCATTTCCTGTTTTATTACTACTTTAAGTGATTTCTGCATTTTACACTGTTTATTGCACTTTAAGTTACTAATTGTTGCAAATTGTTTCTGTAGGCTACACACTAAAGTGCGCTAGCCGATTTACAGCATTTATAGCATTTACTGTCTGTTTTTTCCTTGTCTCTGTAATAAAACAAAAATCTCTTGTTTTCCGCCTTACTGAACTAGAGTAGTCCAGTTTCAGAGTTGCTGATCCCTGGGCTTTGTTTTTAGTTCCTGTTACTGATCCATTGCCTTATTAGGGAGGAGGGAAGTTTCTTTGCTTACCAGTGGGAGTGGGAAGCACTGAGCAGCCTTTCTGTCCGATTTAGTGAAGTTTCAGCCAGAAACTAGTAGTCCATTGGTCGTTTTGGGCCAATTCCTAGCTCCTTTCAGCCCCCTGCTATAAAACACGCTAAACACGTGTTTTCCAGCTTGTACCAACTCAGCACAGATCCTCGTGCTGGCCTGCAGAGTGATCCAAGCAGCAGAGAGCTAAAAGAGTGACTTTCTACCAGATATAAGTATTTTTTGTGGCTTTCCCACTGTTATTTAAGCTAGCGACTGCATTTCGCCTGTTTTACTGCTACTTTAAGTGATTTCTGCATTTTACACTGTTTATTGCACTTTAAGTTACTAATTGTTGCAAATTGTTTCTGTAGGCTACACACTAAAGTGCACTAGCCGATTTACAGCATTTATAGCATTTATTGTCTGTTTTTTTCCTTGTCTCTGTAATAAAACAAAAAAAAATCTCTTGTTTTCGCGCCTTACTGAACTAGAGTAGTCCAGTTTCAGAGTTGCTGATCCCTGGGCTTTGTTTTTAGTTCCTATTACTGATCCATTGCCTTATTAGGGAGGAGGGAAGTTTCTTTGCTTACCAGTGGGAGTGGGAAGCACTGAGCAGCCTTTCTGTCCGATTTGGTGAAGTTTCAGCCAGAAACTAGTAGTCCATTGGTCGTTTTGGGCCAATTCCTAGCTCCTTTCAGCCCCCTGCTATAAAACACGCTAAACACGCGTTTTCCAACTTGTACCAACACAGCACAGATCCTCGTGGTGGCCTGCAGAGTGATCCAAGCAGCAGAGAGCTAAAAGAGTGACTTTCTACCAGATACAAGTATTTTTTGTGGCTTTCCCACTGTTATTTAAGCTAGCGACTGCATTTCGCCTGTTTTATTGCTACTTTAAGTGATTTCTGCATTTTACACTGTTTATTGCACTTTAAGTTACTAATTGTTGCAAATTGTTTCTGTAGGCTACACACTAAAGTGCGCTAGCCGATTTACAGAATTTATAGCATTTACTGTCTGTTTTTTTCCTTGTCTCTGTAATAAAACAAAAAATCTCTTGTTTTCCGCCTTACTGAACTAGAGTAGTCCAGTTTCAGAGTTGCTGATCCCTGGGCTTTGTTTTTAGTTCCTGTTACTGATCCATTGCCTTATTAGGAAGGAGGAAGTTTCTTTGCTTACCAGTGGGAGTGGGAAGCACTGAGCGCCTTTTGTCTGATTTGGTGAAGTTTCAGCCAGAAACTAGTAGTCCATTGGTCGTTTGGGCCAATTCCTAGCTCCTTCAGCCCCTGCTATAAAACACGCTAAACAGCGTAAAGGAGTTACCACTGTTGCACACAAGAGCAGCGGTTAAACAAGGTTAAACTATTTGGGCCATCTAAATTCCACTCTTCCAATTTTCCCTTAAAACTACCTTCCTCGAGCTGTACTGCTGATCTAACCAGCATATCCTATAACTGAAAAGTTCATCTCTACTTGATTCCCAAGTAGACTATTCTCTATCTGTAAAGCCTAGCACTTACTCCTACAGTACTTGCACCTTGATAAAGCACTCTTATTATAGATAGTACCCCACCAGCCTAAAACCCACTTCCCGGAGTCCTTTGAAAGTCTCTTTATCTACTACTTCTAGTATGTCGAGGATCAGTTGCTAGTGTCCTCTCCAGCTCAACTGGTGAACCTGGGAATATTGAGGCAATGTTACAACTGCCTCATGTACACAGACAATCCTCTCCTTCTCCCACAAAACACAAATACATGCGAGAGATGCAACTATACGGCCAAACTGGAGGCTGAGCTCTCTCAACATAGGACTGGCAAGACCAGACAGGAGGAGAAGGTAACCACACACAATACATACCCAGTCACACATGGTACCATCACAACTTCAAATCATACACATACTCAGACAAAGACATACTCGGAGGCTCTGATCAAAAATTTACCAAAACAGCAGAGGCCACCAAAGCAGACACCCAAACAACTACCACATCATGACCCATCACATGCAACACATAGACCACACAGTCAGAGTGTCAAACAGTCACAGCCCTTAAGGCCATACAAAATGCCAGACACACTTGTCATTGGTGATTCCATAGTCAGACACACTGATGTCCCGCTCACCAGACTGAGTAAAGAGAAGGTCACAGTAAGCTGCCTGTCGGGCGCTAGAATCCGCCACATAACGCAAGCACTCAGGTCTCTCAACAGCAGGTACAAGTATGACTCAGTCATTGTCCACGCTGGTGTCAACGACCTGAGACGTACCTCCTTGGACTACATGAAAAGGGACATCGAGGAGCTCTCTGATTATGTAGCCCAGGCAGGTATGACCCTGACCTTGAGCAGTATCCTACCTTCACCTAGAATGATGCCACAATACAGTGATAAGATGATCAGCTTTAATAATTGGCTTAAATTCTGGTGTCATTCAAAGGGGATCAATGTCTGTCTGCCTGGGATGACATGCTGGACAAGCCACGCTGTCAAGGGACGGCTTGCACCTGTCACCCTGGGCTTCCGGATATTGGCAAAGGCTCTTGCCACCCCATAGTGCTTTTTAGGCAAGGCTCAAATTCTAAACCTACCACCCTAGAACACCAAAAGGAAAAAACTAAGGGTAATGCTGCTCAATGCCAGAAGTCTCAATCTCAAGATGCATGCACTCGAGGCCCTTCTCAATATGGAGAACATCGATGTCTGTGCTGTGACAGAAACCTGGTTCAAGGCTCCTGAGAGCACCCCAGCACTAACAGGTTTCACCTCATATCATGTGTTCCCGCCCCAAAATCCGGACAACACCAAGAAAGGAGGGGTGTCCATATTCATAAAGGACACCCACACCTCAAGGTTGGTGGCAACGCGATGCATCGGAGACCATCCAGGTGCAATTAACCATAGGCAAGACTGCTCTGCAATTTGTAGCATGTTACAGGCCACCCTCTCAAACTCAGGAACCTCACATGGCCTTCCTGAAAACATTGGAGAGGATAAATGTATCTCCAAACACCATGATACTAGGTGACTTCAACTACCCTAATATAGACTGGGAACACTACTCAAGCCCGAACACTCTAACCCAAAGATTCCTGGAGTTCATAAACTCAAATGCCATGGAACAACTAGTCACCATCCCCACAAGAGGAGAAAACATACTTGATCTCATCATCACGAACATGGGATCAAAATGTTCAACACCAGTATACCCCTCACTGGTGAGATCAGATCATAAACTAATCTCGCTGGAGGTCCTCATCCCCCCACCTGAAACAAAAAAGACCACAGTGAAAAACTTCTCAAAAGCCGATTTCACACTTCTAAAAACTAGTGTGGTCTCCTTTAAGGCCCCTGAGCCAGTGGTAAACATTACTCAAACCGCTGAATCACTTACAAATGCCTTCTACCAGCACCTACAGGACTGCATGGATCAGGCAATCCCAAACAAAACTAAGACTCTCTGTACCAAAGGCAAGCGTCCAGTCTGGTGGACCCCAGCCATAAACAAGCTCTACAACAAAAGGAGGAAGCTACTACAAGATAGAGCAAAATCCTTGAAAGGTAAGACACCTTTGATCATTATAAGTAAAAACTAAGAGCTCTCATAAAATCATCCAAGGCAAATTTTGAGAGAAAAATCGCCAAGGACTCTAAAGAGAATCATAAGGCCTTCTTTAGCTATGTTAGAAACCTAGGAGGAAACTCCCAGATATGCTCAGAATTAGTTCAAAATGATGTGAAAATTACTGAACCTACACACATTGCCAACATACTGGCTGACAGGTTCAGTGCAAACTTCTCCCCTCCCCAAAAGGAGAGATATCTATTCCAGAGGATTGTAGCCCCCAAACATCTCCAACGCCCAGGTGAGAACTGCCCTCACTAAGGCAAAAACACAGCATCCATGGGACCGGATGGTGTCCCCGGCTGTGTGCTTCATGAACTCAATGAGGAATTAAACCCACAGTTAGGACAGCTGTTTAATCTTAGCCTCACCTCAGGATACGCACCCAAGGAGTGGCGACTGTGGTCCCACTTCATCAGGGCGGTGCCTCCACAGACCCTGGAAATTACCGCCCCATTAGCTTGACAAGCCTTATCTGCAAAGCCATGGAGAGGATCATAATGGAACTCATAAATAAAGACATAGGGAACTTGCAGACTTTGGATCCAACCCAGTTTGGCTTTGTCAAAGGCAGATCCTGCCTCTTAAACTTGGTTGACTTTTTCGAGACAGTCACCAAGGCCATTGATGAGGGAAAGGCAGTCCATACAGCCTACCTCGACCTGGCAAAGGCCTTCACACAATACCCCACTCAGGTATCATCGAAAAACTCATCAGCTTGAATGTAAACCCATACATCACAAGATGGGTTGCAAACTGGCTAAGTGACAGAACCCACAGGGTCAGAGTTGCTGGAGCCATGTCAGACTCAAAGCCTGTCACAAGTGGTGTCCCACAGGGCTCAGTCCTGGGTCCACTCTTGTTTGGCATCTACTTTTCTGAAGTACAAGCAAACACAGGAGGGTTATGGCTGACAAAGTTTGCAGATGACTGCAAACTGCCATAGTCGAAACCACATCTGACACAGATATCCTCCAGAAGGACCTCACAGAAACGGATAACTGGTGCCAGAGCCATGGCCTGAAGTTAAACACCAAAAAATGCATAGTCATACCCTTCGGGAAAAACAAGGTTACCCCTAGCTACCATATAGGTGGCAATCCACTGAGCACAGAAAAGTCATCAGAGATCTGGGGACCCAGGTTGACAGTAGCCTTCGTTTGACACTCATGTTGCTAAAGTAGTTAGGAAAACCTTCTATATCACCCACCTGATCATGAAGGGATTCACATCTAGATCAAGGGAGGTCATCGTCCCCTGTACTCATCACTCATTAGACCTATGATTGAGTACAATGCCCCATTCGAATGTATCTGACCAGACACCTGCTGCAGCTTGAAAGGCCCCAAAGTTCCTCACCAAAAGGATAAAGGGTCTCAAAAATATGTCTTATGCTGCCCGACTGAAAGAACTCCAGCTCTATTCAGTCTCATACCGCTTGCTCAGAGGTGACCTGTGCCTGACATATAAGGCCATGTCAAACCCAGATTTGATGAATATGCTTCACCTCAAAAAATCTAGATCCCTCAGAACCACAAGGGCGGGAAACTTAAACCTTGACACGGTTATAAATAGAACGTGCTGGAGGGACAGGTTCATCACCCAGAGACTCCCTATGCTGTGGAACAAAATCCCGGTACATGTGAGGCAGAGCACCTCTCTGGCCTTGTTCAAGAGGAAAGAGGAGATTGCAGATATACCCCAGGGATTACTTCAGTGTCACTGCTTGACAGAGGCACAGCAAAATGATAGGCATAGTTTTTATTCAAACTAAAGGGGTGGCGAAAGCCACATAACTATGGGCTAGGCTTATAAATGCCCTTGGGCAGATAGCCTAGTATGAACCTATGAACCTATGAACCTAATTGTAGAGAAGGTCAAACAGAACAGATTACAGTGGTTCAGGCACATGTGCAGACAAACAAAAGACAATCTAGTGAAAAAGATGATAGTCAGGCATGACTATCAAAGAAGGTAGGAGACTGGTACTGAATTAAGAGAGATGACAGTTGACACAACACCCTTACCTTGTGTAGAAAATGGGGAAAAGGGGGGTTGATGGTGAGGATGATGACGATTAAAGTAGATGAAAAACAAACTTAAAGTGTCATCTGTGGTTACCTATGAGTTTGCAACCAAAATGCTGGGGTTATAAACTCCAACTCCAAACCTTTTGTCTGGAGATTTTATGAAGAAGAAAAGGTCACTGGATATTCTAACACAAAATGACAAGGAATTTATAATCCTACCAGCAGTATAATGGAAATATTCTTTTAAACTGATGTTTGAAATGCTAATAAGTCAGATAAAAATCTGTTATTCATGGTAGTAATAATATAAGACAAAAAGGCGAGCTTTAATGGATAAAATCTGAGTCAGGCATAGAAAAAAGTAACTAGAACAAAGAAATCAGTAAAATACCAAGAAGATACTTTAATGAGAATGTGCTCAACCTTAACATTTGTAAAAAACTTTCAGAAAACAGCTTTATCAAGTGTCACGCATCCAAACACATATACTCATTTAAATACCCACAAGATAGCACATAAGATTAAAATCATTCCATCACTGAATAAAAGCATGCACAGAAAATCTTCTTCTTTTGGCTGCTCCTGTTAGGGGTCACCACAGTGGATTGTCTGTTTCCATTTCTTCTTGTCCTCTGCATCTTGCTCTGTCACACCAACCACTTGCATGTCCTCTTTCACCACATCCATGAACCTTATCTTAGGCCATCCTCTTTTCCTGTTACCTGACAGCTTCAACCTTAGCATCTTTTCCCCAATATACTCTGCATCCCTCCTCAGCACATGTCCAAACCAACTTAATCTTGCTTCTCTGGTTTGGTCTCCAAACCTTCCAACCTGGGCTGACCCCCTAATATACTTATTCATAATCCTGTCCACCCTTGTCACACCCAGTGCCAATCTTAACATCTTTAACTCTGCCACGTCCAGCTCTGACTTCTGCCTTTTTGTCAGTGCCACTGTCTCCAACCCATATAACAAAGCTGGTCTCACTACCCTCTTGTAGACCTTCCCTTTCACTCTTACTGGTACTCGTCTGTCACAAATCACTCCTGACAGTCTTCTCCACCCATTCCATCCTGCCTACTCTCTTCTTCACCTCTCTTCCACACTCACTATTACTCTGAACTGTTGATCCCAAGTGTTTAAACTCATCCACCTTCACCACCTCTACTCACTGCATCCTCACCATTCCTCTATCCTCCCTCTCATTCACACACATAAATTCTGTCTTAGTCCTGCTGACCTTCATTCCTCATCTCTCTAGAGCATATCTCCACTTTCCCAGGGTCTCCTCCACCTGTTCCCCACTCTCACTACAGATCACAAAGTCATCTGCAAACATCATAGTCCACAGGGACTCCTGTCTGATCTCGTCTGTCAATCTGTCCATCACAACTAAAAATAAGAAACGGCTCAGAGCTGATCCTTGATGTAATCCCACCTCCACCTTAAACATATCTGTCACTCCCACCACAGACCTCACCACTGTCACATTACCCTGGTACATATCCTGTACCACTCTTACATACTTTTCTGACACTCCCGACTTCCTCATACAATACCACAACTCCTCTCTAGACATCCTGTCATATGCTTTCTCTAAGTCCACAAAGACACAATGCAACTCCTTCTGACCTTCTCTCCCTCTCATTCTCTTCATTCATCAGCCCCTCAAAGTACTCTTTCCATCTGCTCAACAACAGTACAGATATGCACAGAAAATATAGTACATAATATTAAAAAACATTAAACTGTTTCCTTAATGGTTTTGATATCAGAGTGCATTTAATATTCACTCAGTAATTAATTCAGCTTTATATGAGAACTTAACCTACTTTTCCATTTATATTTCATCCTTTTTGTTTTATTCACAGTACCAAGTCATCTAAAATTATTTAAAGTGACAACCTCCAGGACCAAAAATTAAAAATATGCTTTCAGCATCTACAGTCTCAAAAATATTCAAAAGAGTAATCATTTTGATGGCAACTCCCAGAACTGAGTGACACATTTATGCAACTAGTAATGTCACCCCAACCCATCATTTTTTTAAAGTTAATTTAGCAGATGATATACTTGTTGAACTGTAATAATATATTATTTTAATTATGTATTTGCCATTGATTACCATGAAAGTCTGATTTGGCAAAGTCCCTTTTCAGTGATGTCCTGGGGATGAACACTCCAAACTGCATACATTTACACAGGCAATTAGCATGAACTAACAATAAAAATATTCTACATAACACTGAATTACATTTAATGTAACAGATGATCACATCTATCTAAAGAACATTCAGCCTTATTTTCTGTTTATATATAACATCACCATGAAATTTTAGTGCACAGACAGGCGATGAAACGTATATTTTATTCAAGCACTTAAGAGAAGATCATGTATGCTATGGCATTGTTTTGCAGTTTTATGGCTTGGAGTTATATACTATGAGTGCTGCAGCAATGTGCTTTTCAGTAAAAAAAAAAAAAATATATATATATATATATATATATATATATATATATATATATATATATATATATATATAAGAGCTGACTGATCCTTTCATTTGCCACCTGCCTTCCTACCTAAGAAGTCTAAATATCATTTAAAAAAAAAAAAAAAAAACAAGAAACACACAGAAAAATAACACAGCTTCTCTCGCTCTTTTATCTGAGAGACTTAAGAAAGTATAAAAACCTATTTTGACCATGGCAGAATCTTAACCATATGAGTTTCAGGGTTCAGAGGTCCTACACCCTCACCTGGAGTCATTTTCCTTGCTTCTTGTCAGCTACAAGGGACACCACTGGTACTTGTTCCCATTCTCTCAGTCTTTCTACTTGTCCTTGCCCCCAGGAGATGGATAATGACAGTATAGGAGTTTCTGTTATGAGAATGGAAACATCAATCTGTTACAAGAGTCAAATCTCCTCTAGACCTCCATTTCACTTATCAACCCCATTCAGGAATCTGTCCCACTCCATTCTATAAAGATGCTTTTCAAACTGGTGGTTATGCTGCTAAGAAGTGTTCATAGGTTCATAGCTAAATACTAGGCAATCAGTCTGCAGGTTATTACAAGCCTAGCCGATGACCTGAGGTCAGAATCAAACCTGGTAACTTGTATGTGTAAAGTAAAGATCACCATTATGCCAACAGTCCCCCTAAAGTGACATCCGATTTTCTGAACAGTTCTCTGTACACGCACCTTACCAACATCGATAGTGCTTATCCAGACATTCTGCTAGCATGTATGTCAGAAGTACAATAGTTTATTTTATTTTATTAGGGGTAATGATAATATTCAGCCAGGCTTTGATTTTCACTCAGCTATATTTTACTACATCATTGGTCATGCCAGGTGGGCCTGCATTTGTCTTATTCAGGCAATGCCTGCCCAAGATCTCTTGAAGATTTTCCTTTTCCTGTCTGGTAATGGATCTTCCCAGCAGTGCCCATAGTATAAAGTTTTCCTCTAAAAGAACAGAATAGTTTTCGGCTTCAGAATTCCCAATCTTAAAAGGATCAAAGAATCTTCAGAAAACTGATCACCTTGAATATCTTTAATTATATGATCAAATGTAAGAGAACATTAACAAGAGGAAAAGGAAACAGATTCCCCATTCTCTCGTTTGTTACTCTAAGTTCAGGCAAATGCTGAAATTGTTGCAAAAGAGGAGGAATGGCTTACTGATGCCATAACATCATCAAAAAGGAAATTTCTAGAGGTTGTTAAAACTGCAGAACAATCTTTTTGAGTGCTGCTACCAAATGCACTCACAGTGTATGACACAGTCTAACAGCATTCAAACACCTAGATAACATGTCTCTGCTCCCTCTGAAAGGAGGCTGGATATTCCATCCCTTAGGAGATTTTCTTTGTGGGCAAATAGAACAAAGCTGCACATGGCTAAGTCTGCAGGAACACTAATAAAAATCCAGTGTCTCACTCTCTAGCAATTTGTCCTTCAGACAAAGACTAATAAAATCTGGACAGGTTGAGTACTTGCATCAAGCTCTTTATCCATGAGGGTGTACAGCTACTTAAATCAGATTATGTACTTCTATTATTACCTCTCTGGTGAAGCACTGGGTTCTAGGGAGAAAAAGATTAACCAGTAGCTCAAGGTGAGGATCAAGATACAGACCACATATTATGTACTGTTGGTATCCTCATGGTTTGTCATGAATCAGATGGGCAAATGAGAGGGAAGAAGTTAGCATTACCTAATGATAAACTGCTAGCTCCCCCCCCCTTAGTCCCTTAGAGCTTTTTTCATGAGTTCCTCTTTTATGGGGCTTTGACTCTTTAAGTTGGAAAATTCCCTTAGGTCAATCAAGGACAAAGTAGAAACTCTTATGAAAGGCTGAAGAAGTGAAATTTTACTTTCTACTGCAATAATGTTCTCAAATGCGAGAGAAGCCTTTTGATGCCTTGTTTTCATCAAAACCTCAAGGTTTAACAACAGGACTCTCAGAGAAACCATCAGTTCTCATCCATTTGTCTCCTAGAATAATTGTCCAAATCAGAGGCAACTGTAGTAACCCTGGCTGGCAAGTAGGAGTTTTGACCCCAAACTGACAATTCTTAAATGGCAGTGGTCAGGAACAGATGTTCCTGTCATACCTCAACCTGCTTTGCTGTAGCAGACAATGTTTGTGAAAGGTCACTTATAGCCAAAAGTTTTCACATAAAGTTGTCTTCCTCTTCCCTACTCTTTCCTCATCTCTTCCCTTACAAATTATTCAGGAACAGCAATTGTTTCAGACTGTAAAAAACTACCAGGGAATGGAGCACACTAGACATTGTTTGTGTTCATGAAGAAATTACTGTTACTTCACGTCAAGTTTTACCACCGTTGACATGCAGTGATCATGGGGTTATAAAGGTCAATTTGTTGCTAGATAATACTGCCAACCTTAAGTCTAAACCAATGCACAGAAGATTAATAACAGATTATATGGAAGCAAAACAACAACTACGTAAAACTAATCGGAGTAATACATTCAGTGGAAAAGAAGGAATGTGGAAAGTTTTGAAACAGAAATTGTTTGAATGCAAAAAATAAAACAAAAAATGCTTAACATCAGGATCTAAGCACACAATGGTAGGGGATATATTTCTATAAGAACAAGATACTTGATTAAGGTGAGAGACAAAAAATAAAAGAAATGGAAAAGAGATTGAACTACAATTTTGAAAACTGAAATAAACAAGCTAAACAAAGAAATTAAGCAAGTGCAAGACAAGATCAAGACAATTTTGAAGAAAATTTAAATAAAGATTTTGAACATAGTAGGAAACCATTTTATGGATACGTAAGATGTGGAAGGAGGAAAGACATCTAAATTGATAAACAGTGTATGTAGATTCTAATTTTTTTCTCAGACACAACAGATTACAAAATCTTATGCAAAACAGTTTGGCCTCACAAAGGGGGTAATAAGTTGAAATCGTGACACCCAGGTAAGATCAAATACTGAAATCAAATTAGGTTATAGTGAAAAAGAACTATGCAAACTGGATCCAAACAAAGCACAGGGACAAGATTGAATTAGTATTAATGACCTGAGAACACTTCAGCAAGAGCTTACAGTACCATTGTATCTGTTATTTACTAGGTTGTGTAAATATGAAGAGATTCCTCAAGATTGCAGATACTAACGTATTAAACCTGCCTTTAAGGGAAAGGGGGTAAGGAAAAAACATATTCCTAAATATTCTAAAGTGTACTTTCATATTGTAGAAAAATAATAGATAAGGCTATATTGGATACGTTATTGTCAGATCTGGAAAGGTTGGGACTTGAATCCATATATGAGCATGCATATGATGAAAATAGCTCTATTACTGCCTAGAACATGATGTTTTATAACAGTATAATAACAGCTATAAGTAAAAATTTGTTGTGATGTAATTTATATAGATTTAACTTCAGCATTTGAAAGGGTCATATACAAAACACTGGTCAATACATTAGAACAACTAGGTATTGATGTACTCTTGATAAGATGGATTGTGGCATGGCTTATGAATAGGACATGGTAAGTATACAGCAAATGAACAGGTGAAATTCTTGGCTACAGTCAGGTTATCCCGTAGAGCTCAGTCTTAAACCCATACTTGTTTAGACTGTACCTTTCAAATCTATCTTTTTCATCTGAGTTGTTCTACAGTCTGTATGCAGATAACCTGAATTGGGTAAATGGATTACACCTGTTATAGATAGCACGTCTGCAAAAGAACTTGACTAAATTGACCATTTAGGCACAGGATAATAATATACTGATAATAAATACATCATTTAGAAGACGTAAATTGAAAGGTTATATTTAATACAGCACACAGTGTTTGAACCTGCAGATTTATTTAAGAACCTGGTTATATGAGTAAATCTAGTTTTGAGTTTTTCCTAATCATATCAACCAATTGGCTAATGATAATTATAGAGCTATAGGTTGTAGAAAAAGATTTATAAGGGTTAGGAAATCAGAAATTATGGAGCCATTGTTTGTTAGTTACATTAGACCCAAACCTCAGTATGGAATAACAATATGGAAACCTTATAAGAAAACAAGCATGGGTAAACTAGAAAGAGTACAGTGGAAATATACCAAGGGCATCCATGGATATTAACATTTAAGTTATCATCAAAGACTAAGACATCCAAGCTTGTACAGTGTTTCATGTAAATATTCAAGAGGAGACCTTATTCAGGTATACAGAGTATTTAGAGACAACTACCTCCAGGAATGTTTGGGGTTATAACAAAGTAGTAAAGAATCCCCAGACAACCTATGTAGAAGGTTCTATAGGAATGAGAAGTGAATTAACTAGTTCTCTGACAGAGCAGCTGATATGGAATAGAATACCAAATTACATTAAAGGAAGCACTAGTTTAGATAGTTTTAAGAACAGCCTGGACACTTATGGGAGCAACTGTTTTGTTATACTAGCAGGCTAGAGTGGTATCAATGCCCATGCTTGAAATGTTTGCATGTCTGTATGTACAAATGTGCCTTTCACTTAAAAAGCAGCAGCTGGGAATGAGATATTAATCTTTTTAGAAAAAAAGGGCCATTTTGGTGGTCTCACTTGGAGAGCAAGAACTGCATTTTTATTTCAGATTGCTTTTTATTCCAAAGCAGACACAGGATCTCTGCCCTGAGTCTTGGATTTAAATGACCTAAACTTGTTTATCCTGAAAGTGCCCTACATATTGGTTATCCATTAGACAGTTCTTTCTCTACTAAACACTGCTGACTGGATATGTCTTTGAATCTTCCAACCACTTAACTACACATCAACATCAGTTAGTTGTTAAGTCATTACCAGTTCAAAATCCTGTCTTCACCTGCACATAATCCATACAAGGTTTTTGCAAAATGCATAGCAATGGTAGGCACTTTCATGCAGTAGCAAGAGAGATAACTGGATCCCCATACAAATGAGTGTTAAAGAAAATAGAAACATCTCATGTAACAAAGGTAGGGTATACTTCTGATCTTCCCATCCCTAGAGATCACCATGAGTATTCCGTCTGTACCATGACATGCCTGGAATCTTTAATCATTGAGAGTACTTCCGATTTACTTTCAATATTTCTGTTCCTTCTCTTCCAAAGGAAACTTCTGGCAAGCCTTTGAATCAGAATCTGTGGGTCATGGCTGATAATATCGCTATGGTTCCACATATATTATTTCACATGAGAGACTGAGTGTGCTTCCATTAGTCTTGGAGTCTGATGAGGTCAGGATTCAGGCCATCTAGACACTCCCCTCAGAATGCTCATTTCATCTAAGAGATAACTGCCTTTTGTTGAAAAAGCCTTTGTGGAACTCTCTCTCAAAATGGTACTTACAACAAATGATTTTAGTTTGGGATGAGAGAAAAGTATCATGGCCATGTGGCTCAGTCACTTTTGTCCAAGATAGAGCTGATACACATCAATACATGAGAGGTAAAACTGATTGTTTTCTCTCATTTGAGGCTATATTGTAATAGATTCTAACTGTCTCAATTTCCATCTGAATGGCCAATAACATGATCATATTGTACACCATGAAGCTGTGGATATGACAGTGGCATTCTTATTCCGTTTGCAGGAATACTCTGCAAGTATGAAAATAGGTCTTCTAGACCTACAGGTTGTTATAGTCCATCCACATTCTTGTGGAGTTCAACTGTCTATCAGTCAGGTTGAGCAGGAACAGACTGATGTCTCAGTAGTTGTTTCTTAGTCTTTCTGTGGTGCCACTGATATCTAGATATGGGGTCATTCCATTTGTAGACTCTTTGTCTCCCTATGAATCTGAAGTGTTGCAATTTTTTTCTATGATTATTCTTCCTAGTATCAGAAACTAGCTTAGTTAGTTGTGCAGTGTTTTTCCATACCTGCGATCAGAGTTTTAGTCTTATTGTCTCTCTTCTTCTTTCAGAAATAACTTTTATTTTTTTATCCCTTCCCTCCAGTTCCACTGATGGCAAAATTCCTTTGTAAAACAAAGAAATTCAAGACAGCATTAATAAGAGACTCAGACAGACCTGGTTTCTGGCTCAGATTTTTTTCCAAACTTCTCTACTTCAAAACCCTTACCATAAGCAACTCCTGTTGTGCACTTAAGGGAAAGAGCCCCAAGACATTCATTTCTCCAAATCAGTAGCCTGACTCTACCAGCCATATCTAGAGAGAGTATCCAGAAAAGGTAATCTCCATAACTGAATCTTTCCTTAAGCTTTCCATGTAGAAGATTTACAAGGATTAAGGTGAAGATATTTTCCAGCTGGACTTCTGTAAGGAACTTGAACCAATTTTTATCCTCTGTTTCTCTTGTCCTTTAGTACATTTTTAAGTGAATAAATACAGACCCCAATTATTCCTCAGTCAGTGTACATGTTGTCACAATGTCAGACTACTTTATATAACTAGATTCAAAACCTTTGGCTGCAGTCATGTTCTAAAAGAGCTTCTTTTGAGGTTTATGATCATAGGATCATAGGAGGTTACTAGGCTATTGACCTGAAAGTCATTTCAAGCCTAACTGTTTCATCCCAATGTAGTACCAGAAATACTGTAGTCAATACCAGGATTGTATTTATTAGTGACTGCCCATGTCCATGGGGTTGTGGATGTTAATCCTGGTAAGAATTTACTGTGGCCAATCCGTTTGTCCAGGTTCCTTTTGAACAGTGTCATAAAGGTGTTTACTTCACTTGAATTGGCAACCTATTCCAAAGATGCAGCAGTCACTTGGAGAAGAATCTGTCCCTCCAGCATGTCCTATTCATGTCATAGGCCATATTTAGGTCTCTGGAATGGGTAGCCCTCATCTTGTTTGATTTATGGATGTGTAGGAAATTCATTAGGTTTGGGTTGGAGATTGCTATGTAAGCTAGACATAAGTCTTCCCTAAGAAGTCTATATGATATGGAGTATAGTGACAGGGACTTTAGTTGAACTTTGTAAGGCAAGTGCTGGAGTCCCTTGATTGTCTTAGTTAGTAGAAACCTCTGAAGTCGCTCCAGTTGCTGCAGGTGCTTTGTACAGTGCATACCAAAAGGGGAGTTAAACTCAACTATGGGCGTGATTAATGATGAGTATAGGTGAGTTATAACCTCCTTTGCTCAGTCTAGAGGTAATGCCTTTGCTAATCAAGTATGATGCATAGAAAACCTTTCTTACTACAGTAGACACATGGTGGTCAAAATTAAGGTTGTAGTCTACTTGTGATCTCAGATCTCTTACTACTTCTTCGGTACATAGAGTATTGTTCCTAATTTGATAGTGTGAACTAAGACACCGGTCATTGGTCTGAGTAAGACTGTCATGAAGTACACTGGCATCATTTGGGGATTCTGTAATTGCACCCTGTTTGCAGTCATCAGCAAACTTGATCAGCCACAGCCCCTTAGTTTTAGCCTGAGAAGTATATACTATACAGTAGATGAACAAGCACTGACCCTTGTGGCACCCCACTGGTGACAGCTATGCTGGTTGATGTGGAGTCACCCACTTCGATATTATGTGACCCGTTTGTGAGCTAGTTGGCAACTCATCTTACAAGAAATGGGTTTACATTCAGTTTGCCAAGTTTACTGGCAATGACTTTCTTCTTCTCTAATCTGTTGAATGGGACATTCACGTGTCTCTCTGTGGAGTCTCCAATGACAAGAAAATTTAGTTTTTGAGTGTTACGCCTTAAGGGCTTGCTAGATGAAACACTGGTATTGCATGTGTCTTGAGTGTTGTAGGAACTGTGTTAGCTGTAGCAGTCTTGTGTTTTGGAGGTCTTTGGTGTTTTGGTAATTGTTTTTTTTTTGAGAGAATCTTTGCATATGTAGATTTATGTATTGGATGCACAGTATGTGCATGAATAGTGGTATTATGTGCCTGAGTAATGGTAGGTGAGTTGACAACCTCTTCTGTGTTACTGTTTTGAGTGAGAGAGCAGGGATTCAAGATTCTTGGTGTAGATACATCTCTCACACTCTGTACTAGAGTGAGTTATTAGTAGAGGTTTGTTAGTGTACATTAGGCAGTTTCTACACTGCCACAGGCAACCCAAGTCAGCCAGGCTGGCAGCAAAACTTGGGTAGACTAACTGTCCATAATACTAGGTTTGAAGAACTGTTATCACAAAGGGGTGCTTTCAGGATTGATCTAGGAGGTGCTCTGTAGATGGGTCTTTCTGACAGGGTTTTTGGCTGATGGTTTAATAGGTCACAGCTCACTGGCAATACTTCTTAGACCAGAAATGTATTCAAGACAAGGACTACACTAATGTACTATGGCTGTATTTAAGGGAAAATTTGTTGAAATTATCCACACAAAGTATTGCGAGATGTGCAAAGAAGAAGAAACCTGCTCAAATTTGTTTGTTTGTGTCTTTCAGCTTATCCCAGTTAGGGGTCGCCACAGTGGAACTCCGGTCCGTTAATGATTGGCAGTGGATTTTTACGTACTGAGTTGCCAGCCCTGCCGTACAACCTTCAACGAAGGAACGCCCATTCACGCATGTCTCCACACAGCAGACACTCTAACTGAGAATCGAACGGGACAATGTCTATGCTGTGAGTTGACAATGCTACTGCAGCACCACCATCGCGGGTACAGGGCTTAAATACCAGAAGCTAAAAATTTAAAATAAATAAATAAATGAACACAAAAGAACAAATGAGGATGCTTACTCCAAGCCCAAGACCAATCAATCACCCTTTACCAGACAGGTTCGAATCAGCACACTTCTCTCACAAGGGTGCAAAAAGGGCTCCTGCTAATCAAAGATGGCTTGGAAAATGTGCTCAGAGTTCTACAGCCACTACAAACAGATCCAGATGCAGCGAACCTAAAACATGTTTTATACAGCAGAAAAAACAGCAGTGAGACACTAGATAATTTTTACAAAGCTAACAACCAACAAGGAGACACTAAGGAATATTTTAAACAGCAAACAAATTGGCTATTTAAAACATTGCTTGGTGGGGAAACAGAACAAACAGAACACAGGCATTGCAAACAGTGAAATGTAGCAATAATTACTTTGAAAACAGTGAAAATAGCAAAAACAAGCTTTACAAATAGAGAAAATGGCAACATAATATGATTTAATAGGGACTGTAAAGCAGACAAATGCAGTACAAACAGTGAAATTTTGTTTACAGTATTAAAAATAGTATTAAATAGGCAGATTAGAATAAAAAGTGCAATAAATAGTATAATCAAGCAAAAAAAAAAAAAAAACAGGCAACTTATGAGTTTTAGGAAGCTCTAAAGCCTCTAGTCAGCTGGCATCTCAGCTTAGAGTTGTGGATGGTAGCCCACCTCAGTTCAGCTCTGATCAAACAAGCAGAAACCTGCTCAAATGCAGGGCTTAAATACCAGAAACTAAAAACCAGAAACTAAAAACTTAAAAAAAAAAAAAAATCAAAAGAATCTATGAGGGTGATTACTCCAAGGCCTAGATGAATCACCCCTCAGCACACTTCTCTCACAAGGGTACAGAAGGGCACCTTCTAATCAAAGATGGCTTGGAAAATGTGCTCAGAGTACAACAACCACTGCAAACAGATCCAGATGCAGCAAACCTGTATATAGACTATGCTACAGCTACTAGCTGCACTAATTTAGGTGGGAAACAATAAAAATGTTTTAAATAACAGAACAACAGCAATGAAACACTAAATAACATTTTAAACAGCTATAAAACAGAAAGGAGACACTAAAGAATGTTTAAACAGCAAACAAATAGGTTATTTAAAACACTGATTGGTGGGAAAGCAGAACAAACAGAACAGATGCTTTGCAGACAGTGAAAGGTAGTAACAGTTACTTTGCAAACAGTAAAAAAATAGAAAAAAAAGCTTTGAAAACAATGAATGTGCAACAAAATACGATTTAACAGGTGCAGTAAGGCAGATAAATTCAGTACAAACAGTGCAGTTTAGGTTACAGTATTAAAAGAGAGTATTAAATAAGCAGAGTACAATAAAAAGTGCAGTGAATACTATAGTCAAGCAAAAAACATGCAATCTGTGTTTTTTGGGGAGCTCAGACTCCTCTAGTCTGGTAACTCAGCTCAGAATTGTGGCTGGTAGCCCACTTGAGTTCAGCCTGGATCAAACAGTTCATCTCTGATGGATCTCTTGCACATCCAAAAAGCAAACAACTCAAAAAACATTCGATCCAAGGACTTGAACTTTGCCTTAAGCATCAATAGGAGATAATGGAAACTATTATGTGTCTCAGAGGATCCCCCTGCTATGGAATAAGCTAACCCTCTATGTGAAGCAGAGATCATTCCTGACCTTATTCAAATGAAACTTTGATCATAGGATGGGAAATCAAAAATTCATGCCCAGTCTTGCACCTATGTTTCTGATGGACAGAGGTCAACAGTAAGTAAATTAATCCCAACTAACATATCCCCTCCACATAACCCTTAGCTAACTCCTTATTAACATACCCCACTAGACAGCTGTCCAAGGAACTTGGAAACAAAACTGGTTTGGGTTGCATGGCTATACTTGTAAAGTATGGGAGTGGGGAGCCTTGAGCAGCTTACCTGTCCCTGAAGGAGTGACCTCAGCACAAGAGCTGTAGTAATTGGTTGTTTTGGACCATTTCTAGCTCTTTTGAAGTTCCCTGTTTAAAATCCGTGTTTGCGCGGCTTTGGCATAGCGCAGTGCCGGTTAAACAAGGTTAAACTTCTTCTGGCTCCGCCAAGTCTGCTCTTCAAATTTTCCCTTAAGGAAGCTCTACTCTTAGTATAATCAGACTACTCGCTATGCTATAAGCCTAGCACTTGTTCTCAAAACCTCTCTTCTAAGTAAGCACTCTCATACTAAAGTAAGCACTACATCCACCTACCACCCCTGTGAATATCCACTTCCCTTAAAGGCACAGCACTCCCTTATACTATTCTAGCATGTCGAGTGGTAGATTACTGGCATCCTCTCCAGTTCAGCTGGTTAATCTAAGAATCTTGAGACAATGCTACAATTGTCTCATGTACACAGACAACACTCTCCTCCTCCCAACAAACACAAATACATGTGAGAGATGCAACTATATAGCCAAACTGGAGGCTGAACTCTCTCAACTCAGGGCTGGCATGACCAGACAGGAGGAGATGGTAACCACACACACTACAAACCCAGTCCCACATAGACCTACCACAACTGCAAACCAAACACATAATAACACAAAGATATACTCAGAGGCTCTAATAAAAAACTTACCAAAACAACAGAGGCTCCCAAAGCAGACATCCAAAAATCCACCACCTCAAAACAAAACACATGCAACACATACCTCAATAAATCAGTGTGTCAAACAATCACAGCCCTTAAGGCCAAACACCATGCCTGATATACTAGTAATAGGTGACTCTATAGTCAGACACACTGATGTCCCGCTTACCAGACTGAACAAGGAGAGGGTGACTGTGAGCTGCTTATTGGGAGCTAGGATCTGCCACATAACACACGCACTCAGGTCACTCCAAAGCAAGTACAAATATGACTCCATCATTGTCCATGCTGGCGTGAATGACCTGAGACATACCTCCCTGGACTACATGAAAAGAGACATAGAGGAGCTCTCTGATTATGTAGCCCAGGCTGGTATTACCCTGACCCTGAGCAGCATCTTGCCCTCACCAAGAATGATGCCACAATACAAAGACAAAATGATCAGCTTTAATAATTGGCTCAAGTACTGGTGTCATTCTAAGGGGATCCAATGTCTGTCTGCTTGGGATGACATGTTGGACAAGCCACGCTACTTTGCAAGGGGCAGCTTGCACCTGTCACCACTGGGCTTCCGGATATTGGCTAAGACTCTTGCCACCCCCATAGTGCCTTTTTTAGGCAAGGCTCAAAAGACAAACCCACCTCCTTAGAAAACAAAAATGGAAAAAAACTAAGGGTAATGCTGCTCAATGCCAGAAGTCTAAATCTCAAGATGCAGGCACTCGAGGCACTCCTCAGTATGGAGAACATCGACGTCTGTGCAGTAACTGAAACCTGGTTCAAGGCTCCTGAGAGCACACCAGCGCTACCAGGCTATACCTCGTGTCATGCTTTTCGGCCCCAAAACCCGGGCCGACCCACAAAGGGAGGGGGAGTGTCCATATTCATCAAGGACACCCACACCTCCAGGTTAGTAGCAACACATGAATCATCGGAGACCATACAGGTGCAACTAACCATAGGCAAAACTGCTATACAACTGGTAGCATGTTACAGACCACCCTCCCAATCTCAGGAACCCCACTCAGCCTTCCTGAAGACATTGGAGGATATGAATGTATCACCAAATACCATCATACTGGGAGACTTCAACTACCCTAACATAGATTGGGTACATTATTCTAGCCCTAACACCCTAGCCCAAAGGTTTCTGGAATTCATAAATTCAAATGCACTGGAACAGCTAGTCACCTCTCCCACTAGGGGAGATAATATACTAGACCTGATCATCACAAACTTGGGGACAAAATGCTCCACACCGGAAGTATATCCCTCACTAGTGAGATCGGACCACAAACTAATCACCCTGGATATACATATCCCACCTCCACCCCCAGCACAAAAGACCACAGTGAAAAACTTCTCAAAAGCCGACTTCACTCTTCTTAAGACTGAGATAGTATCCTTTAAGTCCACTGGGCCAGTGGAAACCACATCCCACAATGCTGAATCCTTCACAAATGCTTTCTATGGACATCTCCAAGAATGCATGGATCATGCAATCCCAAGTAAATACAAGACCCTCTCCACCAAAGGCAAGCATCCTGTCTGGTGGACCTCAGCCATTAACAAATTGTATAACAAAAGAAGGAAGCTACTGCATGACAGAGCAAAATCCCATAAAGGTACATCTCTGATCAACACTAGCAGAAAGCTACATTCTCTCATAAAAACATCCAAGGCCAACTTTGAGAGAAACATCGCTAAGGACACTAAAGATAACCACAAAGCCTTCTTCAGCTATGTTAGAAACCTCTGCGGAAACCCTCAGATATGCTTGGAGTTAGTTCACAATGACAAAAAATACACTGAACCCACAGATATTGCCAACATTCTGGCTGACAGGTTCAGTGCAAACTTCTCCCCTCCCTCACCCCTAAAGAAGAAATACTTATCCCAGCTGAATGTAATCTCCCTGTCATCTTAGATGTCCAGGTGAGAGCCGCTCTCAGCAAAGCTAAAAACACAGCATCAATGGGACCTGACGGTATCCTGGGTTGCGTGCTATGTGAACTCCCAGAGGAGCTAAACCCGCACATAAAAATGCTATTTAACCTTAGCCTTACTACAGGATATGTACCTGAACACTGGCGTACAGCAACAGTCGTCCCACTCCACAAAGGAGGTACCTCTACAGACCCTGGGAACTACCGCCCCATAAACTTAACCAGCCTGGTCTGCAAAGCTATGGAAAGAATCATTATGGAACTCATAAACAGAGACATTGGGGACCTACAGACACTTGATCCCACTCAGTTTGGCTTTGTAAAGGGCAGATCCTGCCTTTTGAATCTGGTTGACTTTTTCGAAACAGTCACTAGAGCCATTGATGATGGCAAAGCAGTCCATACAGCCTACCTGGACTTGGCTAAGGCCTTCAACACAATACCCCACTCAGGCATCATAGATAAGCTCAACAGCTTAAATGTAAACCCTTATGTCACTAGATGGGTTGCAAACTAGCTAAAGGACAGAACCCATAAAGTCAAAATCGCTGGAGCCATGTCAGACTCAAAGCCAGTCACAAGTGGTGTCCCACAGGATCCGTCCTGGGACCCCTCTTGTTCGGCATTTATTTCTCAGATTTTAAAGCAAACATGGAAGGGTTGTGGCTGACAAAGTTTGCAGATGACTGCAAACTAGGTGCCATTGTCGATACACCAGCTGACACATACATCCTACAGAAAGGCCTCACAGAAATGGACAACTGGTGCCGGAGTCATGGCCTTAAACTAAATGCCAAAAAATGTATAGTCATCCCCTTTGGGAAAAACAAAGTACCCACAAATTATCACATAGACAGTAACCCACTGAGTACGGAAAAAGTAATCAGAGATCTAGGGACCCAAGTCGACAGCGACCTCTCATTTGACACCCACGTTGCCAAAGTGGTTAGAAAGACATTCTACCTTGCACACCTTATCATGAAGGGATTCACATCCAGATCCAAGGATGTCATTGTACCCCTATACTCCTCACTCATCAGACCCATGATTGAGTACAATGCCCCATTTGGTATGTACCTCACCCGGCACCTGCAGCAGCTAGAGAGACCACAAAAGTACCTCACCAAGAGGATCAAGGGTCTCCAACATGTGTCTTATTCTGCCAGACTAAAGAAACTCCAGCTCTATTCAGTAGAATACCGCCTGCTCAGAGGTGATCTGTGCCTGATGTACAAGGACATGTCCAATCAGGAAATGATGGACATGCTCCACCTCAAAAAATCCAAATCCATCAGAACCACGAGAGCTAAAGACTTAAACCTTGGCACAAGTATGAATAGGACATGCTGGAGGGATAGATTCATAACCCAGAGGCTTCCCATGCTCTGGAACAAAATCCCAGTTCATGTTAGGAAGAGCCCCTCACTGACTCTCTTCAAGAGAAATCTTGATGAGTGGATGGGAGATTGTATGTTTACCCCAGGGGTCACCTCTGTGTCACTACTAGACAGGGGCACAGTAAACTAATTCTATTATATAAGGGGACCTTCACTGTGTCACTACTAGACAGAGGCACAGTATTCTAAATCTATTCTGTACATTTTTGTACCATTTCATGGGGTGGCGTAAGCCACATCACTATGGCTAGGCTTACAAATGCCCCAGGGCAGATAGCCTAGTACTAAACTATGAAACTATGAAACTATAAGACCTTGGTGGTTGTTAGTCTAGTATAAACCTATGAACCTAAACCTGGGCAGTGAAGGTATAGCAGTTAAGAAAGTGTCCAAAACAAAGGCTAACCACAAAGCCTTTTTCAGTTACATCAGAAACCTCTATGGCAAAGCCCAGGTTTGTTCTGAATTAGTTCTTAATGGTACCACATCCACTGATCCTGTTGACTTAACCAACCTGCTAGCAGACAGTTTCAGTGCAAACATCACCCCCCTGCCCCCCAAAGGCCCATTCAACATCCTCAATACTTGCCTGGCACCTCACATCTCCACAGATCAAATGTTAAAGGCCCTATCCAAGGCAAAGAACACAGCTTCCATGGGACCTGATAGTATCCCAGGCTGTATTTTGCAACATCTCCAGCAAAAACTAGCCTTGCTACTGAGCACCCTATTCAACCATAGCCTAAGTGCAGGATTCATTCCAGCAGAGTGGAGAACTGCCACTGTCATCCCTTTGCATAAAGCTGGTGCCACTACTGACCCTGGAAATTATTGCCCCATTTCTGGTTTGCAAGGCCATGGAGCATACTATTATGGACCTCATAAACATGGACATATGCAATGTCCAAGCACTTGACCCTACCCAATTTGTATTTGTCAATTGCAGATCTTGCTTGTTGAACTTGGCTGACTTTTTTGAGACTGTCCCCAAGGCACTGGATGTGGGAAAGTTAGTGCATACAGCTTACCTTGACTTGGCCTAAGCCTTTGACACAATCCCCCATTCGGGCATCATCAAAAAGCTAACAGAACTTGGCATAAATCCCTATCTCATTAGGTGGGTGGCCAACTGGCTCACTGATTGGACCCACAAGGTCAAAATAGGTACCACTACCTCCGACAGCAAACCTGTCACTAGTGGTGTCCCTCAGGGATATGTCCCGGGAACCCTATTGTTTGGCATCTACTTCTCAGAGATCCAAGCAAAAACAAAAGGCCTGTGGCTGACCAAGTTTGTGGACAACTTTAATTTGGTTGCTGCCATTGACTCCCCAAGATGTTAACGTACTTCAAGAGGGTCTCACAGCAACAAATGACTGGTGCCAAAGTCATGGCCTTAAGTTAAATGCAAAAAAATGTATTATCATATCTTTTAGCAAGAACACGACCACTACTGATTACCACATTAGCAGCAACTCCCTAAGCACACAACCTGTGGTGAGAGACCTAGGTACACAAGTTGACAGCAATCTCACATTTGACCATCATGTAGCGGTAGTGGTCAGAAAAGTCTTTTACTTGATTCATCTCATAAGTAAAGGGATTACATTTAGAAAAAATGTTATTACCTCTCTGTACTCCTCCCTCATTAGGCCAATAACCGAGTACAATGCCCTGTTTGGTATGTACCTGTCCAAACACCTACACCAACTGGAAAGGCCACAGAAATACCTCACAAAGAGAATCCATGGCCTCCAACACATGTCCTATGTGGACAGGCTCAAGTCACTATCACTCTACTCTGCATCATACAGATTGCTCAGAGGTGATCTGTGTCTTGCCTACAAGCCAGTCTCAGACCCTGCCCTACTACAGATTCTCATTATCTGTAAGTCTAACTCCTCATGTAGTACCTGATTGAAAGGCTTAATTCTAATATGTGTCATTAACAAAGTCTGCTGGAGACACAAGTTTGTCTCCCAGATGCTACCCTATCTCTGTAATAGATTTCCCATACATGTCAAACAGAGTACCTCGCTGACCCTCTTCAAGTGCAACCTTGATGTGTGGATGGCAACCACAAATTTGTCCCAGAGGTTCCACCTGTTTCCCTCATTGACAGGGGTGACAGGTGCTGACTGAGGTTTATTTTTTGGGGATAAACTCTTGGCTAGGCTTGTAAGGACTCCAGAGACATTAGCCTTGTAATCTCCTATGATCCTATGATCCTGAGGCAGATGTTTGGATGCACACTGTGGTATAGCTAAATTAAACTGTTATCTCAGCAAAAGCCAAAGTAGCTCCAGTTGTAGACAAGGTCAAAGAGAACAGATTACAGTGGTTTAAGGACATGCAGGAAATCAGAAGATAATTCTATGAAGACAATTTATGAGAAACAGGAGGAAGGTAAGTGGAAATGAGGATGCACAGCAAAGAGATAGCTGGATTGTATGACTGTGCACATCGTCATGAGAGCTGGACATGGTTAACATGACACCCTGACTCCATGTAGAAAAATGGGGTAAATGGAAGATGACGATGATGTGCATTGTTAGGGGTAGGAGGTACAGACAGTTGAAATGTACTAATGTACTGTGTCTGAGAGGGAAGAGCAGGTTATGTATGAAGCCAGAAGTGCAGTTTTTGCTCAGACTACATTCTAGAGATCATCATCTTTCCTTGGTAACCCTCTGTTAAATATCTGCTTTGCTTAACTTCCAACAAATCTGTTGTCTACTATCCTAAGACCCCATATTTGCTAAGCTAAGCAAATATGTTGTAAACCCATGTGGTTTAGATACACATAGTTGAATTTTAAGCAACAACACGTTGCCGTTACCATTGTATGTGTGCACTCATGTATGTATCTGTGTGTTTATATCTGTGGGTAAGCATAACAGATATGTATGCTACTAAATGGATAATGATACAGAAGTCTGCTCCTCCATAAACTCAGAGGGCTATGGTATGAGATGGGTCTCCTCATTTTTGATCCAAGACTCCTGTTGAATTAATTTCAACAGAAATCTTAGCATTCATCTTCTGTATAAAAACTTTGAATACTTTATTGTCTCTTAATGTGATATTTATCAGACATTGATTATGTTCACAAATTTTATTTCATTGAAATCTAGATAATCAAAACTACTTAATCACTTATGCAACAAGCAATCTTTGTTTATTTAGGCAATATCTCAAAGAAGCATAACTTTTCTTGCAGCTTTGGGTGTGGTTTCAGTGATTGACAGTTCTTAGCAATGCTGCTCATACTATCATGAAAAGACATGAAGTACAATACAGTCTTAAAAATAAAATGGTTAGAACATCAGTCATACAAAATTCAGACCTTTACTTAAAAAAAAAAAAAAAAAAAAAACATTTGGAGGGTAAGGTGGGTCAGCCTTACAGGCACTTCACATGTACTGACAAACTTCAATGCAGTAGTTCATTTAAATACTTCTTACTGCAGTTCTACTATATTAAAAAGTACTAGTAATGCTACCACATGACTTTATTTATTTAGCTATGTGAATAATTGAATAAAAAGCACATGGTAAGTACACTCACTAGTGAGTGCAAAATGGTGAAATATTAAACTAGAGATTTCGATCATGGACTCATTTCCAGTATGCGTTTATATCACATCATCGAATGCCGAAAACACCGAACACCATTTAATCAAACCTAGATAATCTAAAGCACACAATATCGAACATCCAGAACAGCAATTTTTTTCCCAGGGGAAAAAGATTGCTATTCCGAAACACATTCACACAACACAGGCACACCAAAAAAACATCAATCCACACATTTACACTTAAAATCATACATCTAACCCTACACTAAACTGTACAAACACTACTATCTATCCACTTACCTTAACCCAACCCTAACCCTAAGGTCCGTCACTATCGCACACCCACCTTACCTGCGCCCTAACCCTAACTCACTTAACCCACCCCTAACCCTAAACTCTGTCACTATCGCACACTCACCTCACCAGCGCCCTAACCCTAACTCACATACAATCACACACTTACCTGATCCCCCTTAACTTTCCACCACAGTGCTAAAAATAGCAAAGCCACAGAAACGGACAACCAAATTCTTTCCCTAGGAAAGAATTTGATGTTCTGCAACTTCACTATTTTTAGCGTTCGATGCAAAGGGTTTGAAATTGTAGGATTCAACATTATCGGCTTTCGATAATGTGATATGAACCCTCCAGTATCCCTTAATGTTAGATTAAAATTGTTTTGCTTTTCCCGGTTAGGGGTCACCACAGCAGAACTTCGGTCCACTAATGATTGGCAGTCCAATTTTATGGTGCCGAGTTGCCAGCCCGACTCCCAACCTTCAGCGAAGGCACACCTATTCGCACATGTCTTTTGGAGGCCACTCGACCATGGGGAGAACAAGCAGACTCCGCACAGAAGGCACTCCAGCCAAGAATCGAACAGGAGAACCTCTTGCTGTGAGGCAACAATGCTACCACTGTACCACCGCAACTTATTAAAATTGTAATATTGAAAAAAGGTACATTTACAGTTGAGTGGCCACTGCCACTTACACGTGTGTGTTCATTCAAGTATCTGTAAAGGGGTCTACTTTCTCTTAACTCCCAGTCTCTTAGTTCATAGTAAGGGTCTGTATTTTCATCTATTAATATGAAACTCTTCTCTTAATGTTGCTGGCAGTTGGAAAGGTGCAGGACTGTCAATCTTGTAAGGTATGAATGAAATGGGTAGTGTAGGTGTGGGGTTTGCTACAGTGCATCTAATGAGGTGCTTCTTTGAGATACAGTCTTTATTTATTTATTTATTTTTACATGAGGAAACAAGCCCCCCACTACTTAATGTAATGGGTTTTGCACCAAGCAAACATAATCCAGTATGAATAATTGCAAGGTTTCATAGTCCTATTTCATGTTAAGTATTGCTGCTCGTATCCTGTTTGGCTGAATGGTTCACTGAAAAAAATAACCATTTGCATTACACAAACACAGAAGTCTATTCATTCTGTAGAATGTTGTGGGTTACAGTTATCAAGATCTTTATTCAGGTCCGATATGTTCTTGAATTGTGCCACTGTTTTGTCTCTTGTCTCTTTTCAGACAAATAATGAGATTTCTGAATAGTCCAAGATCCATGCATCAGACAGTAACACCCTCATAATGAATTAATGTTTCCTTGTCACCCCATGACACAAGATGCATGCCTTGTACCCTTATACTGTCCTGTTATTTACATATATTGTTTTATATGTTGCTTGTTTCCATTATTTGTATTTCTTTGAGCAGCACCACACATTAACTACATTTTAGTCTGCTTTCATTTTGATTTCTAATAGAAAATGTGTGCAATATTTTTCCTGTATTGGAACTACCTATTACCTGTTTATGATATTATGCTGTCTGCAGATGTACATGCATTTGAAGGTGGTACTTGTTAACTTTTTATATATAGTGCTTAAATATTTCAATTTTCTCCTGCCAAATCTTCTGCCCGTGTATCTCATTATTCCACTTATTTCTTTGCTCTTTTTTGACAGACATCATTTGTTTGTTTTTATGACATCAGATAATTTGTATCCCAGGTCCATTTTATCTGACGCAGTCTGTCACCAAACAACTGTGTAATAATTCACCAAATTCTTACTTTGCAGAAAGCACTGTGCTGCATTTTCAAACAAATTTTACCAGGATATTAGTGGGAATGTCGACTGTAAAACAATGCAATATTTGCAGCTGAGTGGTGAAACCAGTGATCAGATCATTCCTGCAGTATGGTTTTATACAATTACTTACTGCATTGGGTTGAGTTTGCAGTGGAATGTATCCAGAATGTAAATTCTGTTAAAACTCAATGTACAATGTTAGCAATTTTTTTAACCCCCGTTTGGTTTCAGCAGTTTTAGTCTTACTATTTAATTGAAGATTTTGTTCATGGGAAGCAGTTACAGAGAAAGGATTTGATTGTATTACATGCCAGATTGCATACAGTCAAAGCAGTTTAGCTTTCTAAAACAATTATGGGTTTGTAAAGATGCTGATGAGTAGGGGAAAATTGACTAAGGCACCCAAGAAATTACCCTATCTTTTCTGTAAGTGCTATGAGATCCTTCACATCCACCTGAGTTAACACTAACTTTGGCAGATGGGACCTGAATTTAACGTCTCAAAGAGTAGTACACTCAGGAGTGTAAAGCAACTCTGTGCTGTACAGCAGTATCAGTAATGGGAAATTAATCTAATTATCTTGAGTATAGTACCCACAACTTTTACATGGCAGATGTGCCTGGACGGCATACAGAGGGTCTTAAAGTAAAAGTGACAGTACCTTTAAGAAATGTCTGCAAGGGAAAGTATGGGATTTTCCCAAGCAGAGAAGGAAGGTTGTATAGATGAGGTCATGAATACAAGTGGCTAACATGACATTGCTTCATGTAACATATCTAGGTACTCACAACAGTGCACAGTGCAGATTTATGTGATCTAGGAGATGTCAGAATACAGTCACTGTTTCACTTTGGCAAGATTAACTTAAGATGGTTAGAACAGACTGTGAGGATACCACTACAATACATAATTCACTTTATATAAGCAATGCTTACAGATGACTTAAAGGTGTCTCTATGGAAGACACTCCAGAAATGTAGAGGGGCTATAAAGGATGTGCTGAAGACTGTTGATTGGCATGTGAGTGTGTGACATATCTTTGTCATCTTGCTAAAGCCAGCACAAGTGGATTATAAATAGATGTTTAGTGGTATGGATGGCTATTGGGCATACACTTTATAAAAAATCAGTGCTAGACATAACGTGCTGCACTAACTGATGAAGCACACAATGGTTATTTTGTAGCAAGTGAATGACAATGAAAAGGAAGCAGAGCACAACATAGTATGATTAGAAATAGCATGCATGTTAGAGCATAGCTGTGCTGTCTCAAATACAGTCCTTAAAGGAATGTGACATTGTATAATCTCAGTAAAACAGCCAAAAGACACATGGAGTGGGGAGTCAGTAGCACACCTCATAACAAATATCTTACTGAAAAAAATATTTTGATCCAGAAATGACAGATAGTACTGCATTAAGGAATGGTGATAATGCAGTACAGGCTATTGTTATAACTGAGGCTTCCAAAGTGTGCTGTGTATCTTGAGTAATTGCAGTGACATAGGGTTACCATATGTCCCACTTTATGCAGGACAGCCCCGATCTGAACAGTTCTGTCATGTGAAAAAAACATCAAAAATTACAAATGTCTAGAGATTTTTTAGGACAGAAATGTTAAGTTTCCTTCAATAGTTGAATGAAAACACAGCATTTTGTATTTGAAACACCTAAATCTTATATTAAAGAACATAAATTGAATTCTAAAAAAATGAGATTTTGTTTTAGCACTAAACTGAATTCTAGTCCTTTGTATTGTTTTAGGTATAGTTTCCCCTGTAAAAATCTCACATTTGCATTAAATACTCCCATTCTAGACATGTGGCAGCCCTACAGTAATACTGTGTATAATTGTGCAAGAGCAAGTATATGAAGTCAGGTGACAGCAGGCATACAAGAAATTATGCATTTATGTTGTGATTTGCCACAGGGGACAAGGTCTTACAGAGTATCAGGTAGTAAACAGGGTAGGATGTTAATTCTGCCACTGGTCTGACATTGCTGCCATGTGAGTATTTTAGAATGACAACTGCAGCTTGAATGCATCATGTAGGACTAATGGTTGTCAGATTAGGAATGAGCCACTTATTAGGCATTATAAACTGTTAGAGTGATGACAAAAAGCATGCACTGTATCATTTCAGTTACCTGTTTACAGATAATCAGAGTGGAACCAGCCACAAATGCATACAGCTGTAAGGTAGAAAGAGAAACTAAATGCTGAAGGACATGTTGTATAATATAGTAACTCAACAAGATGCAGCATGTATATTAGGAAATGCATTTGATTAATAGATGGAAGTCAGCAGAAAATAAAATATGAAATGAAAGGAATAGATGAGTGTGCTTACTAATATTTAAACTTTGCATCACTTGAGCTTTTTCTGCAGTATCTGCGGTGGTGCAGTGATAGAGTTGTTGCCTCACAGCAAGAGGTTCTCCCGTTCGATTCTCGGCGGGAGTGCCTTCTGTGTGGAGTCTGCATGTCCTCCCTGCGGTCGAGTGGCATTCTGAAAGATATGCATGAATGGGTGTGCCTTCGTTTAAGGTTGGGTGTTGAGCTGGCAACTTGGTACCATAAAAATCTACTGCCAATCATTAGTGGACCAGAATTCCACTATGGCGACCCCTAACCAGGAAAAGGCAAGCAAACATCACTTGTGCTTCTACAGAAATAGAAACAACCTGGGTCATAAAATGAGAGCACTAAGTGAGTATTTAAAAATCAGCACTTTAGACTGGAAAACAAAAGGGAATGAAGACTGATTGTATCTACGGATGTTTGAACTTTGCATCACCCATAAGCTTTTAAAGTACTACCAGGTAAATCTCTCATATGTCCCTGATTTTTAGGAATGTCCCTAATTTTGACTCAAATTTCATCTCTGTCCCTCTTAATCCTCCCCTAAAAACAATGATTTTTGAAGAAAAGTTGGTGAATTAAACTTAATAAATAATGACAACAATTAGAGGTACATGATTTTTTTCAGAAAATGTATACTAATTCACATTCTTCTGTTCTGTCTGTGTATCAGGTTAACAGCACTGATATTTTAGAAGTGTCCCAGATTGTTTCTGGATTTGTCCCTGATTCTATTTAAACCAGTTCCTTATTGTTTTAGAGCTATGCTACCAGTGGGTCAGAAAGCCATTATAGCTGGATGGCATTCAGAGATTGAAACCAATAAAACAAGAAGAAAAAGAGAGAGAGAGAGAGAGAGAGAGAGAGAGAGAAGGCCATTCCTGTTACTGTTTCAATATTGCATCATTCAGATGCTTCATACAGAGCTAGTGAACGTCATGTCAGAAAATCACTGCACTTAGCTAGCATTCAGAAATCAGCACAAAATAAAATACGACATGAAATGAATGGAAATTGTTTAGCACTGCATTGCTCATATGATTTCTTACAAGGTAGTAGGTCAGGTCAAAATTCCAGAAAGGCTACTTTTCTCGAAGGATAAAAAGCACAGGTGAAAGTAATGAAAGACTCAGAGAGAGGTGTTGTGAGTACAACTGTAATTTCAGATGGAATCTGGCTAACACCTTTGAAACTTCCTGTAGGTACCTCTCCCCCAACCCCCCACAGCCAAAACTGGGATATGCTCAGAAAGTCAGATTTAAATTGTAAAAAAAAAAAAATCAGAATCAAAACAAAAAAATCTATGGGACTGTCCCTTGAACATATACACTATTGTATAGCCAACATTTAACGTTTAGCATTTCAATACTGTGATGCTGTTTATGTAAATCTGTCAGAAGAGGTGACAACTGCCTTTAACCCCCTGACTGATCTAATTGCTTTGTTTTGCTATGAAAGGAGAGTGTTAAGTGTTCCTCCTGCCTGCAATAAAAACAGTGGAAAACAGTTCTACAGCCTTATGTCTTTTTTATTAATAGCAGCTGCTGTACTTCTGACATTAGCAGGATTAATTACCCATCTAAGATTGACAGCAGTACCTGGCAGAGTAAACTACAGATTTATCTGTGTATATGGTATGTCTTGCAGATGGAGACAAATTCCTGTGCAAAGTATGTGATAAGTTAAGCTAAAAAAGTAGGTGATCTTTCCATTCCTTTCATTCCAAGGCATTGAAATGAGAGTTTAAGCAGGTTTCTGATACATACATAACACATGAACCATATTGTAGGGAGAAAAGAAACATAGGGATTGATTTAAACTGTAGGAGAGGGAGTTTTCTTTTAATCAAATGTTTTCTTATCCCTTCCCTCCCAGAGATATTAGGTTTATATGATGGGGGGTGGGGGGTTGGGGGTTGAGTGGAGATAAAACAGATACCACTATGCAAGTTAAAAAAAGTTTTATGGCTTATGTATATATATATATATATATATATATATATATATATATATATATATATATATATATATATATATATATATATATATATATATATGTGTGTGTGTGTGTGTAATATATATATATATATATATATATATATATATATATATATATATATATATATATATATATTTATTTTATATAAAAGGCTTTATGGCTTTTCACATACAATTCCATTGCTACTCCGTACATATATATGATTAAAAATATTCTCCAATCCGATAGACAAAAGTTGCAGCATATCTCTTAGATTCTTAGTTCAAGAATTCAAAAATTCTGGGCAAAGACAAACTTAATAGACAGACCAAAGCCAAAATCAGAAGAATTTAGAAGTATTAATGTAATGCACTCCAAACATTACATTAATACTTCTAAATTCTTCTGATTTTGGCTTTTGTCTGTCTATTAAGTTTGTCTTTGCCCAGAATTCTTGAACTTCTCCCATTTGATTCTCAGCTAGAGTGTCTTCTGTGTGGAGACATGCATGAATGGGTGTGCCTTCGTTGAAGGCTGTCCGTCAGAGCCGGCAACTCGGCATGTAAAAATCTACTGCCAATCATTAGCGGACCAGAGTTCCTCTTTGGCGAGCCCTAACAAGCCCTAATAAGCTGAAAGACACAACAACAAATGTAATACACTCCAAAATTAATAGGACCACAGTTACTGCATCAGCATGCATTGTCTGAACAATAAGAAGTAAGAAATATGTTATATCTGGTATTATTGACTGACTATGGCTGTTAGTGAGTTATATTATGAGACAGTCAAATTTGTAAGCAGGACAGTGCAAAAAAAGGTGGGGTTGATCTAACATTCACTTTGGGGAATCTACTTTGCTGTATAATTCTCTGTTGGTATGTAAGTTGAGATGTTATGGGTATACTGTTTAGCTTATTGTATGGTAAATGCTTCTCCATAAGTGTGTTAAAATAAATCATCAGTTTCTTTGAATCACTTCATGTAGCATGGGTGGGGTTATATAGATTCCCATGACCTGCCTACCTTTTTTATTAGCAAATGGGTAAATAACTAGCTGACACCATACAACAATAATTTAAGCAATCAAATGACATTTCAGTGTATGGTAGCAATAGACCAGAAGGCAAGCATAGCTGTAATTTGTAGTGGTCAGATTTTGCAAATCGGTAAATGGAGATCAAGCTGTCATTTGGAATGGTGTCTGAAGTAGTAGTAATAATAATAATAATAATAATAATAATAATAATAATAATAATAATAATAATAATAATAATAATTCCTGCTTTTAGCAAGCTGCAACAAACTAAGGATATAGTTTATACTTCTGAAGGTAGAAGCTTAAAGTAGTGTAATACACTACAGAAACTTTCAGACGGGACTACAAGCTGAAAATTATTTTCTGCTTATAGTTTGAATAGTTAACGGGAAAAAAATGTAGGTTAGCAGTATGAACTAAAACTGATAGAACTTATTTCCCAAGTCAAATGTCCCTTATTTTCTTCATGGGATCACAGATTATGAGAGTGTTATAATAACACTTTTATACCCTCTGAAGGTATTGTCATGGTTGATGAGAGACAAATTTATAATATTTAAGCAGACCTGAACAAGAGTGGAGAAAGTAAGCAGATGGGTATTAAGGAAAGCTTGACAAGGCATTAAGCAGCTTTTGCAGTATAGATTGATGTGGTAACTGCTGCAGATACAGGGCTGAGGCTCAGCAGTGGTCAATGGGGAGAATGTTTTTTTGGTTGAGACAAGTTGAAATATTCAGTTGAAGTGCATCTCATCATGCATTATTCATATGTTTTATTGGGTTACATGCAAAAAGGTAATCCATGAGCAATCATTATATTATGCCACTCCGCTTTAGTAGGTGGGCATTATGTGTCAGATTATAGGGTGAACTGGATAACAAGATAAAGGATTGGCAGTGTTTAGGCTTAATCATAACTTGCAATTAAATGAGACCTGTTTAGTAGGCACAAACAAATTTACTCGTCGGGATGGTTGTTGGGCCTAGACATGCGGGGAAGCAATATAAATAAATAAATGTGAAGCTTTAGAGTGGGAAAGATATCACAGGTTTATGAATATCCTGCTACCAAGTGAGAGAGGACACCACATATAGGGGTATGGTACATCTGGTGCTTACTCAGTGGTCACATGATTAATAGTAATGCACTGAAAGAGTAGCAACAAGTCTACCTTAGGGTTTGCAGCAGTACCTTAAAAGGTTAAACTGAATAATGTTATGCCAACGCTTCAGCACTCTTTACAGTGTTTCACAATGAAGCCCCTTAACTGAGTAAAGGCTGAGCACTTGATAATAAGGCAGTTCAAGTTGCAAAATGAAGTGGTGACAAGGGGAGTGTCACTCCACTTTTCAGTACAGTTGGTGGTTCGGTGTTCTGTGGCAGCTAAGAAGAGTTAACGAATTTCAGACAGTAAGTACAGTAGATCTTTTATTAATGGCACATAGATAGTGTTACATTAAGAGCAAGATAACATGAATTACTATGCCATTTGTCTTGTAGAATTACTGATTTAACAATTTACAGGTAAAACAAGTGGCATCTGTTTTTGGGAGATAGTTGAATGGGGAATGGTTTGCTGAGTTCTGATTTAAGAAATGTTAACGAGAACAGTCTGGCATCTATCTAGCTGGGCAGTACACATCAAGGTGAGAGAGATGCAGGAAAGCACAGTTTATGTTTTTGGGCCCAGTATGAGACTAGTCAGCTAGCCATGTAAGCACATGGTAGGGAGACTAGGAAAGAAGATTCAGGGTTTTATTTATTTTACTGTATTGCATTTATATCTTTTCAACAAGGTAGAACACTGATCACAAATGACCAATGCAAGGCTCAGTGTTGGTTACATTTTAACAAAACCAAAAATTCTACATCAGCATGACATAACATGTAAAATACATGAATATAGGAAACTGTACACATACATAGATTTAAAATATAATACATGAATATAGGAAACTACACGTACGTGAAGGTTAACATAATTGTTGCAGTGAAATAGATGTTTCAAAAACCCATGGGGGGGGCTACAACAGAAAGGAGAAAGGGACAAAGAAAGGGAGGTAGAGTGAATAGGGATGAGAGAGGGGTTAAAGAGTTAGCTTGAGAGTAAGGGTTAACTGAACATAGAACCAATGAAGGATGATGAAGAGACAAAAAAGGCAAGTTTGTACTGAAATGCAGGCAGCACTACATTCAGAGCACAGCATATTTTGTGAGGGAGAATGCTCATTGCTGACTCTCATTTTCAGTGGGACAGGTCTGGACAATCAGTGCCAACAGCAGAACCAAAGCCTTACAGGATTCCACAACACTTTTGGTACCTGATGAGAACTGATATGAGGCACGACAGAGAAAGCATTGCATCCAAGTGCACTAGTACTGTGTAAGAAATATATTGTCCTTTGTGGCTGATGCAGACTGGCAAATAAAATGGCCAGTACCTACAATACAACTATTAAGTTACATTTTCAGTTTAAAAAAACCCTTCAAAATATAAAATTTGTCAATATTCCAGGCAGAGCTGTCTGAACATTAAGCTTGTGTGGTCAGATATAATTCCAGGACCAGTCTGGCAAAGAGCAGATAATGTCAGAGGAGGAGGAGGAGGGGAAAGGGCTAAGAAGTTGACCAACAGATTCATTAGACAACAAGTAAGAGAACTAGGGGGTTGGGTAGTGCATCAGACTAATATCAATCAGAGCTGTAAAGAAGTGATAGAGTTCACTTGTCACATTCAGGAACAAAGTTTTTATAGGAAACCTTAAAGGAACCGCAAAGTTGGCAGATGTGCTTCACAGGAAAGATGGCATGTAGGACAAGCCATCTTCCTGCAGAGAAAGGGCAGACTTTGAAGACTAAAATTGCAAAGGATATGTGTGGCTTGCGGAAAAGTTCAGACTTGGATAGCTTGACCATTATCTGGGTGGGTCACCCCATGGTGTAGAGGGCAGGATGGGAGCCACAGCCTGGGGTACCTCAAGTGTCAGATCCCCTTCAGCCACTGATATCTGGATGAATGATGACAGGGGGCTGTCGGTGTTTGGTTGTAGAGCCCTTCAGCTATGGGTGTTGGTTGAGCATTTACAGGGACTGCAGTGGTGTATCATGGCCTTGTTGATTTGACATATTTCCAAGTTCTGCCCTTTGTGCACTTGTCAATATTCTTGGTTGGCATTAATTCGTCTGACTGGCATTGACTTCTGATCTGGCACTGATTTGATCTGATTGACATAATAAATACATGGCTGTGTCCACTTCTGCTAAGCAGTTGTGTGATGTGGTTTGTTAAGTGATGTCCATGCTTATTTTCATCCAACGACAATGTGTTAGCATGCATTTTCTGAAAGATATAAAGGCTGAGATTCAAATGCATTCCATTGTTTAGTGGCTTCAGTCATCAGTGATTTGCCAGAAAACCACAAGTTTTATGAGGAACAGACCTCTATCTAGCTTTTATCTTCAAGACTGCAATTAGTATTTCCACCCTTCATTATAATCTAAATCCCATTATACTAAACTTTTCTCTCACTTTGTCCCACATTATATCATGAGTTTCTCTTTCACTAAACTTTCTTCTCACCTTTTTTTCATGTCCATTAATTCACACACTCATACTTGACACAAACTTCTCCCATCACTAGCCACTATATTGATCAATTAATCTCTCCTTTCCCATACTATAATCTTGCCACAAACAGCCAAAAGTAACCTTTTCTACCATCTCCCCTTCATCTCTATACTCATCTTCCATCCTCACACTTCCTTTACTACTAATGCTTCACCTTCTCAAACTAAGCTTTTATTCCTATTACTTACAAGTCAAAACTCTTTATTTCCAAAACTGATTTACTAGCTCAGCATTCAAGCTATCTCTCTAAACTGTTCTTGTCAACTAATATAATTTCTAAGTTATTAAACTGTTAAAAGTTTCTCTTTTCTTTATGGCACAAATGTTTTAGACTGTATATTTTTTATTGCCAATATTGTACTTGAATCTATGTTCTAAGATGTATGCTAAGAATTGATACTGATATTGTATAAACTCAAAATGTTGTACTGTGGAGCTTTTCTCCCCGGGCCTCGAATGAAAATGGGTTTCTGACCCAGTCAGACTTTCCCAGTCACCAAATGTCAATAAATAAATAAATAAAACCACAAAAACAGTCACCAGCCCACACAGGTTATCTAAATTACATAAAGATAGTATAAATCCACCCCTACATCCCATTTTCTCTGTCTGAAACTGGTGTACTGAATCTATTTTGATTTATCTGGAAAAGTGTTTTAGACCCATGATAGATAAGATTAACCATGTGTTGAAGGACACTGAACATTATTTTAAGTGATCTGCATGCTTTTCTGGAAAATTATAGCAATAGTGAAAAGCATTTGATATTGGCAACACTGGATGTTACGTCACTTTTTACAGTGATACCCAACAATCAGGGTGCAGAGAGCATTGAATGCTTTTTAAGTCGGTTCAGTAATACTAGTGAAGATGAGTTGGTGAGGATACGTGCTCTTCTAAGGTGTGTGTTAGAGAATAATGTGTTCCTATTTGATGGTAAAGTTTATTGGCAGCATAATGGCGTAGCCACGGGCACATCTTGTGCCAACAGCTACGCCAGCACTGTCATGATTGTATGGGAATTGGAACATGTTTACAAAGACCTTTTTGCAAGCATGTACTTCTTTACAGGAGATTCATGGATGACATGTTTGTCCTATGGGGAGGCACTGAAGAACAGTTATAAAGATTTTGAAAGTTACATCAATACAAGAACCACTTTTTTGAGATTCACCTCTACATGCTCCATATCAAGTATTAATTTTTTGGATGTGTTTGTAGAAGGTGATGGCACTGGTAGTATATATACTAAGCTCTGTAGGAAACTCTGCCATGTCAACAACCTGCCTTCTTATGATAGTATGTACCCTTCATATAGTTTTAGGAATGTGATGCATAATCAGATGTTCAGAGCCTCAAATCTTAATGTATGTGAAGAAGATTTTCAGTAGCAGGTCAAGGCATTGAGTCAAGAACTGACAGAGAGAGGATATAATGAGGCAGATGTCCTAATTAACATTAATGAGGTGACAGTATTGAGGGGAATGGTAGCCAAGCCTTATTTTTCTAAATGCAACTATAGAGGTGAACAGACCTCCATAAAGCCATCTAGCATGAAACGTAAGGTTCCTTTATACTATTCAGACAATGTTTCTTCCTATATGGATATAGTGAGGAAGCACTGGGGTGTTCTTACCACAGATAGGGGTATTTGTGAACTGATAGATGCTGAGCCTAAGTTTCTATTTAGGAATATGAAGTCTCTCAAAAGGCAGCTAGGCTTTCCTAGGAGTACTTTTTATTCAAATAGAGCAGCTGGAACATACCCAAGTGGTAAATGCAACTATTCTAAATATATTGATAACATAGCTAGCTTTGAATATCAAGATCAGAAGAGAGTGTTTCATTTTCAGGTCCAAGCCACATGTGGTAGCCAGCATATACTTTCTTTAGCCTATTGCCTTAAATGTAAAAAATTCTATATAGGCAAAACAGACAGACCTTTCAAAGAAAGGATATGAGAACACATTTATTATATTAGTAGGAGAAATAAAACCAGTGCTTTGGCCAAGCATGTCATCAGTACCAACTCTGAACACACCTTTAAGTTTATGTCCATAGGTAAAATTTTTGAGAATATCGGGGAGGAGATATACGTAATATGACTGAGCACTTAGAGGCCAGTTGGATTATTAGACTTAGGGGAGATTCAGGGCGTGGGTTAAATGAATATTTGCCACTTAAACCTAAGCTAAAATCCAGTTCCTTGTTTAGATAGTATTTTTCTTTCCTAGATGTCTCTCCAATGTAGTGTGCTTATTTATATATTTTCTTTACACATTTTTATATATACACTTTATATTTCAAGGTTGCATTTAAAAGATTGTGCTCTCTCTCTCTCTCTCTATATATATATATATATGTGTGTGTGTGTGTGTGTGTGTGTGTGTGTGTGTGTGTTTATGTATATATGTGTGGTGTGTTTTATACATTTTTCATAAGTGGTTTTTACAAACAGTTTGTGTACATTTACTTCACTCAGTAGGTCAGTGAATTCAGGTTACACCCTATGATATTAATTATCACTTGATTTGTATCATGTGACTACTTGTATTTGTTAGAGGTTGTATAAATAGAAGCACATTTTAGTTGTATTTATTAGCATCTGATGAAGCAGGTCTTCCTTCGAAAGCACTTATGGTTTAACATTAAAACTTCAACTGAAACTGGAAACCTTGGCCGTACCCGAGTTATTCTGTGTTTTTATCATTGTTTGCTTTTGAAATAAATAAATAACTAAACAGTGCAAAAATATAAGGCAAAAATCTGGACATTCTGCAAAAATCTGGACAGTTTAACCAGCCCTAGATAAAGCAATGATTTACTGATCATTTGCAGTTCACAGTCCTTAGTACAACAGAGTAAAATGTAAGCATGTTTTTGTTGTTGTTTATACTAAATTTATGATGCTCCTACAAGAAAGGCAAGCACCTTTACAGTGCCTAAAAAGAATGAGATTTTCTATTAAAAGGCTGTATTGCTTCTTGACCTTGCAGTTATTTAATTACACCTCACCCACCCCCAAGAATCTTACTAAGTTGTATTGTGTTGGTAGCTTCTTTTAATTTACTACCCAATAATTTACATATATAATTCACATTAGGTATTTCAGTATTAATTGTTTGCAGGCAGGCAGGTTGGCATGGGTCATTGATGACTGTCCATATTTGTGGGAATGTTCACATATTGGTCTTGATACAGTGCTCTGGAAGGGGTGCTTAGATAAGTAATTCTCACAAAAAACTCTGGATTTAATGAAAGCAGGGAGTTGAGTAAGCTGTAAGTGTTTCCCTCAATTCACACAAAACAAACTGGGACTTGAATGAAACAGATACCTCTTTAAGGCATGAACTGCTGAGTAACACTGCAGTTGTGAATTTTGATTATTTGGTGATTGGTGATGGCTATGTTTACATTAGGGTGCACAAGTGCTGACAAGAGGAAAAGGGCCCCTTTGGAGAAGCACTTCAGTGTCTGATGGGAATATTTAATGTCAGAATGGGCATGTGACTGATGATGACTGAGGTCATTCCCACTAAGCCACTAGATAAGGTAGAGAGTTTGAGCAGTAGCTAGGACAGAGGGAAGAGTATGCAGCCCCAGATGCAAGGTGTCAGGGAGTGTGATTTCAGCATTAGTTTGGAAAATAAATGAGCTGTTTGGTCTGAAGTGCTTTAGTAAATACTTTGTCTGGGGTATTAGTTGTAGCTATCTACCAGCTACAAATATTTTCAAAAGTTTAAAAATCAGAAGATTTTTTTTTTCTCCTCAACTTGAGGAGTGGCAGATTGGAGAAAGGCATCAGATGAGCCAGCTAAGGCTCGACTAAGGTGAGGATGGTGGGAGGGTATGCAGTACAAGAGTACAATGCCTGTTTTTAATCACTGAACCACTAGGTGTCTAGATATGTTTGACAGTGATCACTTAGTACGATGTCGTCACATGGTTCACCAGTCTCTAACAGACAAAACTCAGCTTGCTGTGCAGAATACCTCATAGTGAAAGAGCAAGAAATCCAGAAAAAATCAGGAACAATCAGTGACACATAAAATATTAGTACTGTTAATGTGAGGCACTGAGAGACTAAGAGAAAGTGTATTAAGGTACATTTTCTGAAATAAAAAAGTTCAAAACTCTCATCATTGCCATTATTTATCAAGTGAATTTCACCACCTTTTCTCTAAAAGTCACCAATTTTAGGTGGGGATAAGAAGGGCAGAACTAAAACTTGAATCAAAACCAGCGATATCCCTGAATATCAGGGATGGTTGAGAGGTATGTTGTACAGAACTTTTTGTATGCAGTGAGGCACTGAATTTAAAGATTAAGCAAATTAATATTTTTAAAGCTCAACTCCTCTTTCTGAAAAAAAAAATAAAAGGTGTTGTGAATTCAGTTGTACTATTATAATCTTAATTTTTCATTTATTTTTGCAATGGATGTTTAATTTTTATAATGATTAAATAGTGCACTTTTCTGTATCTTTGATGCATAGTAGGGCAAACTGACCACCACTTTTCTGAACTTTTTTATATTATAGTGAATCCCTATTTCTAAAGTTTTGAAAGTTTTTTAGGAGGCAGCCACTCAGTTGGTCAAGTCTTTAGAACCCCTTACATCTGGCTTTTTTTGGGGGGGGTAGTGGTGGCCAGTGAGTTTAAGGATTTATGCAACCCTTCTGATGGGGAAAAATCTGCCTTCTGACATTTTGAAAGTTAATTTTCATTTAAAGGAAATATCTTGAAAGGACTAATAACTATTTTCCCTTTATAGTATGAGGATGGACACTAGAGAATGAAAACATATTGTGTTTGCATACTGAATACATGCCATATTTGCAAAAAAGGTATGCAACAAACTGAAATTACTCTACAAATGATTAATATCTAAATGGAAAAAGGCTATCTTGTTATCTCCCATTACATTGATGCCATCTTTCACAGACTTCATCATATCTCATTTTTCCAACTTTAATCTCCCTAATCTTCTGTTTCTAATCTGGGAATAGGCCATGTGTCAATAGAATCACTTTTAGTTATAATGTATATTAAGTCTCACTTCATTGATGCGCAGTGATGAACTCTTAGCCTAGATGGTTTCTCTGTGCTTATAAGTCTTAGTCATTTATCTCTGAATTTATTTTTGTCAAATAGCTGAATATTTGAGCTGTTCATTTAGCTGTTGTATGCCTATATCAACTTTTTTACAAACTAAGTACAAATTTGCAGTGTTGTAAGACAGTACTGTATTTTATTTTTTCTGCTTATTTGTTTCATTGAATATTGTGTTAAAAATAGTACTGCATTTTATTTTTCTGTGTATTTATTTGCTTCACTGAATATTATGATCTTTCTGTCAGTCTGCAGTTAGTTTTCTGCCCTCCCTCCCTATTCTTGTTGTGGTATTAGTCTTGCTGGCTTTGGAATTGCCCGCCACTCCTGTAAATTTGTGTTTGAACATTCCTCCTGGGTCCATCTCATTTGCTCACTCAACCGAGTACATTGAGATAATATTTTGATTTCAGACACTCCTACCAGTCCCATCTGTTCAGCTCTATCATACATCTATCCCAGTCTAGTGCCATTAGCTCATTCTACCTAATAAAGAGAGAACATTTGAGTAGGCCAACCCACTTAGGCCCTTAACCTTGAATTACCTTCTGTTTCTCCTTTCTCCCTTTCCACTTTACTTTGTGTTTTGACTGAGTGTGCTTCTCAGCTGATAAGTATATTTTTTGGAACCTTTTAACTGTTTAGGGTTGAATTAATAATTGAATTCAGTTCAGAATACAGTTTGAATAAATTGCTTTAAAATTCCTACACACTCAAGCTTGCACTGCACTTGAATTGTTTTTAGTGCTGTTTTAGCTGCTTTTCTGTAACAAAAAAATAATAATAATTCTAAGCTTGTTTCCTGCCTTTCCTGTAACTAGTCTAGTCCAGTTACAGATTTGCTGTATCCAGGACTGTTTGTAAGCTTCTGAGCCCCCCTCAAGCCTTTCTGTGTTGGAGGGAAGCCTTATAGCTTATCATTGGGAGTGGTAAGCAATAGGTAGCCTATCTATCACAAGAGTGGTTTCTGGCCCAGAAATTGTAGTTTATTGGCCAAATGGGCAGTTTTTCCATCTCCTTCAACTTTGTAGTTTAAAAGCCTGCATTTGTGCTTGTTTTCACCTTTCCTATAACTAGTCTAGTCCAGATACAGACATGCTGTACCCAAGACTGCTTGTAAGCTTCTGAGCCCCGCAAGCCTCTTTGTGTTGGAGGTAAGCCTTCTAGCTTGTCAGTAGGAGTGATAAGTATGAGGTAGCTGCTCTACCACAAGAGGAGTGATTTCCTGTCCAGAAATTGTAGATTATTGGCTGTTTGGGCAGTTTTTTCCATCTCCTTCATCCTTCTGGTCAAAAAAGCCCACGTTTGTGCTTTGTCTGCCTTTCCTGTAACTAGTCTAGTCGAGATACAGATCTGCTGTATCCATGACTGTATGTAAAAATTCTGAGCCCCCCAAGCCTTTCTGTGTTGAGAGAAGCCTTCTAGCTTATCAGTGGAAATGGTAAGCACTAGGTAGCCTATCTACCACAAGATGAGTGGTTTCTGGCCCAGAAATTGTAGTTTATTGGCTGTTAGAGCACTTTTTTCCATCTCCTTCAATTTTCTGGCTTAAAAGTTCACATTTGCACTTGTTTCCTACCTTTCCTATAACTAGTCTAGTCCAGATATAGATTTGCTGCATCCAAAACTGTTTGTAAGCTTCTGAGCCCCCAAACCTCTCTGTGTCGGAGGGAAGCCTTCTAGCTTGTCAGTGGTAGTGGTAAGCACTAGGTAGCATATCTACCACAAGAGGAACAGTTTCTGGCCCAGAAATTGTAGTTTATTGGCCATTTGGGCATTTTTTTTCATCTTTTTCAACTTTGTTTTCTAAAAGCCCATGTTTGCACTTTTCCCACCTTTCCTGTAACTAGTCTAGTCCAGATACAGATTTGCTGTATCAAGGACTGTATGTAAGCTTTTGAGCCCCCCAAGTCTTTCCATGTTGGAGGCAAGCCTTCTAGGTTATCAGTGGGAGTAGTAAGCACTAGGTAGCCTATCTATCACAAGAGGAGTAGTTTATGGCCCAAAATTTGTAGTTTATTGACCATTTGGGAATTTTTTCATCTCTTTCAACTTTCTGGCTTTAAAGCCCATGTTGCACTTTTTTCCTGCCTTTCCTATAACTAGTCTAGTCCAGATACAGATTTGGTGTATCCAGGATTGTTTGTAAGATTCCAAGAGGTACCAAAGTCTGCTCTTCAATATTTCCATTAGATCTGCTCATTCTCTTCCCTCCTGCACTCTTACTAGCTTATTAGTCTAGCACTTTAACATACAAGACTACTTCCAGCAATTATTGTAGCACACAAAATTGCTAGCCATACTAAACGTTCTACAAAGAAACAGCTCCAGTACTTATTATTAATGCCCACCCCTCCAGGCATGTTTAAAGGTCAGTTCCCAGTGCTTTCTTTTGTTAACCTGGTGAACTCGGGCATCCTGAGGCAATGTAGCAACTGCCTCGTGTACACCAACAACCCTCTCCTCTTACCTCCCAACACTCATACTTGTGGAAGTTGCACTTATATAGTCATATTGGAAGCCATGCACTCTCCAGCCAAAACCGGAATGGCTGGTCAAGAGGAGAAGGCCAAAACTTGCACCACACCACATGGAAAACATAGCCTTCCAAAACAAACACCAGCACTGCCTTTACATAAAAACACAAACCATACACCTACCTTCGTGGATGCTCTCAATAAAAATCTACCCAAACAGCAGAGACCTCCAAGGCAGAAATGCACTCGACCACCACAACACAACATTAATCATGAGACATATAGCTCTCCTAAACAGTATACTACTCAACCAAAGCCCATAAAGGCAAAACAGCATGCCCAGCACACTAGTCATAGGTGACTTGATACTGAGGCATACAGATGTCCCACTTACTAGGTTAAATAGGGTGAAACTAACAGTCGGCTGCCTGTCAGGTACCAGGATCCACCATATAATGCATGCACTCAGGTCACTCAACAACAGGTACAAATATGACTCTGTCATTGTACATGTGGGTGTGAATGACCTGAGACGTACCTCCCTGGACTACATGAAAAGAGACATGGAGGAGCTCTCGGATTATGTAGCCCAGGCAGGTATGACCCTAGCCCTGAGCAGCATCCTACTATCACCCAGAATGATACCATAGTACAAGCAGAAAATTATTGATTTCAACAATTGGCTTAGTTTCTGGTGTCATTTTAAGGGGATCCAGTATCTGTCTACCTGGGATGACATGATTGACAGACCTCAATGCTTTGCCGGAGATGACTTGCATCTGTCACCCCTGGGCTTTCGAATACTGGCCAAAGCTCTTGCCACTCCTATAGTGCCTTTTGTAGGGTAGTGTTCCAAAGACCAAATTGCAACCATAACAGCTACAGACAAATGCAATCTGAGGGTCATGCTGCTCAATGCTAGAAGTCTAAATCTGAAAATTGAAGCACTCCTTAAAATGGAGAAAATTGACATTTGTGCTGCAACAGAGACCTGGTTCAAGGCAGCAGAAAGCACTCCTGCACTACCAGGCTATAACTCATTCCACACCCTTCAGCTCCAGAACATGGACCGAAGCTCCAAACTTGGTGGTGTTTCCATATTCATAAAGGATGCGCTCACCTCCAGACTGGTAGCCCAACATAATGCATCAGAGATACTTCAGGTGCAGATAACATTGGGTAAGACAGCGATTCAGGTTGTAGCCTGTTACAGGTCCCCAACCATGTCCAAAGACACTCACTCCATGTTCCTAAGAACCTGGAGAATATTAGAATATTAGGGTCCAACCTAACACACTCATACTGGGCAACATTAACTACCCCTCCATTAACTGGGAAAACTACTCTTGTACTAATACACTTGCTCAATGTTTCCTGGAATTCATTAAATCCAATTCCCTGGACAAGCTCGCTCTTACCCCCACTAGAGGTAGCAACATCCTTGACCTGGTAATTATTAACATGGGCAGCCATTGCTCTACACCAATAGTCAACTCCTCCCTGGTTAGATCTGACCACAAACTAATCACATTGGAAATCAACATCCCTCCCACCCCCCCACTCCCACAAAGGAAACCACCATGAAAAACGTCTCCAAAGCTAACCTTGGGCTCCTAAGAACAGAGGTGGCTAACTTCACAGCACCCATGCAAATGGAGAATAGTTGCATGACTGCTGAATCTTACACCTATGCACTGTACGAACATGTACACAAATGCATGGATCTCACCATGCCCAATAGAACCAAGATGCTCTCCTCCAAAAAAAGAAGCTAATCTGGTGGTCTCTTTCCATAAGCAAACTCTGCAACAGAAGAAGGAAACTGATGCAGAATAAGATGAAGTCCCAAGACTGGAACAACTCCCTTATCAGCCTCAACAAAAAGTTGAGATCCCTCATCAAATCCTCTAAAGCTAGCTATGAAAACAGAATTGCAGCAGATAGTAAAGACAACCACAAGGCCTTCTATAGATATGTAAAGAATCTCCATGGCAATACCCAGATTTGCTCTGAGCTACTGCACAATGGTACCTAATTTCCTGAGCCAACTGTTATTGCCAATATACTGACCAAAGGATTCAGTGCCAACTCCCCCCCAAAGGACCAATCACAATACCAGTAGATTGTCAGGCACCCAGTATTACTGCTGCACAGGTTAAAACAGCACTGTCCAAGGCCAAGAATACAGCTTTTCTGGGGCCTGACAACATCCCTGGCTGTGTTCTACATGAACTACAGAGTGAACTAGCACCTCACCTACATGCCCTGTTCAATCACAGCCTCACCTCAGGCTTTCTACATTCTGAATGGCGCACTGCTATAGTCATCCATCTCTACAAAGGAAAGGCAACTACAGACCCTGAGAACTATCACCCCATTAGCCTGACAAGTCTAATATTCAAAGCTATGGAACACATCATTATGGACCTAATAAACAGGGATATAGGGAATCTCCAAACTCTGGATACCACACAGTTTGGTTTTGTGAAGGATAGATCATGGCTGCTCAACTTGGTTGACTTCCTTTAGTCAGTCACTAGAGATGTGGATGAAGGCAATTTGGTTCATACAGCCTGCCTTCATCTGGCCAAAGCCTTTGATACCATTCTCCATTCAGGAATCATAGAAAAACTCACTAAGCTAGGCATCAACCCATATATTACTAGGTCGGTTGCTAACTGGCTCACAGATAGAACCCACAGCATGAAAGTTGCTGACTCCAAGTCAGACTGCTGACCAGTCACAAGTGAAGTCCCACAGGGATCAGTCCTGGGTCCTCTCCTGTTTAGTATCTACTTCTCTGAAGTCCAGGCCAATATGAAGGGACTCTGGTTGACAAATTTTGCAGACAATTGCACTTTTGGAACCATTATTAACTCCCCAAGTGATGTTGACATCCTACAGAAAGGCCTCACTGAGACTAACAATTGGTGTCAGAACCATGGCCTTAAGCTCAATGCCAAAAAATGTGTCATCATCCCTTTTGGGAAAAAAACAGTTCCCATGAATTGTTACCACATCGATGGTAGTCCACTGAACACAGAAGGAGTTATAAGAGATCTGGGAACACAGAATGACAGCAACCTATATTTTGACCACCACATTGCCACTGTGGTCAGAAAGTCCTTCTATGTGGCACATCTCATTACTAAGGGTTTTGCATCCAGGAAGAAAGAGATCATTGTCTCCCTCTGCTCTTCCCTCATTAGTCAAATAATTGAGTACAATGCCCCATTTGGCATGTACCTCACTAGACACCTGCAACAACTGGAGAGACTGCAAAAGTAGCTCACAAAGAGGATTCTAGGCCTTAAATACGTGTCCTATATGGACAGACTCAAAAAACTCCAACTATTCTCTGTCTCATATTGCCTACTTAGAGGCAATCTCTGCTTGATTTACAAAGCCGTGTCTTGACCCAGCTCTGTTAGAAATGCTACATCTAAAGAAATCCCAATCCCTCTGCACCACACACTCCAGAAACCTCAACCTCATTACCACAATCAATAGAACATGCTGGAGGGACAGGTGCATAACCCAGAGACTGCCCATGCTGTGGAATAGACTCCCCAGACATGTCAAACAGAACACCTCGCTGGCCCTTATCAACAGAAATCATGATGAGTGGATGAGAAATAGAAAATTCACCCTGGAGATCACTCTTCTACTCAACAGAGGCACTGAGAAGTAAGGTCGGGTGGCACAATGCCAGGGTAATCCTATGGGCTAGGCTTGTAAATGCTATTGGCTTAGTACATACCTATGAACCTATAAACTAAGCACTTATTTTCATAGGTGGGTGAGTGGATTTCAGGTCACCACTTTTGATGGGCTGGCAGACCTTTTGGTGAGGGAACAAGCACTTAGCACTTTGCCTGAGGAGATGAGAATCTGGTTAGGTGATACACAATGCACTATGCAGATGAGTTGGGGAAGAAGGGAGACCTATACCTAGCAAGCAGGGCATCACTACACAGGAAAGGGGACACCCAGTGCTGTTCATGGGTCTAAGGGAGCCCATGGTGGGCAGCTGAGACTTCCCCAACAGAGTCTGCCAGTAGAAGGAGAAGCCACTAGTCCAAGTATACATCCAGGACCAAGGTTAAATGTTTTAAATGCAACCAGTGGTCATGTAGCATATAGATCTCCATGGAGGCAAGGTGAGGAACAAAAAATGGGGAGCCAATAAGTGAGAATGACAAAATGCCAGCAGTAAGTTGTCTTGAGGCAACAAGGGTACCAAACTATGACAATAGGTTATATCCTATCTTAGTGAATGGGAAAGAGGTCATGGCTAAGAGATTCACAGCCTCTGACTTAACCTTTGTGAAGCCCACAATGGTTACAAAGGAGCATTACTTGCTTGGGCAGTCTACTCCAGTCAGAGCTTTAGGAGGGACCCATTCCAAATACCTTTGGCTAGGGTTCACCTTGACTGGGAGAGTGGAAAAGGAAGCAAGCAAGTAGGTGTGTGTTGAGGATATCCCTGCAGATGTCCTGAAAGGGAATAATTTTGATAATGCAGTACCCTATGTGCATGCAGTTACATGCAGTCAGGCTTGAGACAACCATGTGGGTCTGGTGGTCTGGGGGAGACCCAGACAGACCACACACTTGCAGCCAGGACTGTTGAAATGGTTACTTCAGGGAGAGAGCTACACTGTAGCAGTAAGATTGAAGGTGAGCCACAGCTGCTGGTGGGTAATAATGTTCCCTTGTAAAAAGTAACTGCAAGGGCAGAGGTGAGTAGTAGTTGTACCCAGGCTGACAGCGAGCCACCTCTGTCAGATGATGTCAGACTTCCTGTGAAAGGGGAACTGGGAAGGGTTACAAAAAGAGAAAGTTCAGACAGGTTCAGCTCTCAAACCCTACAGTATGAGGCCTGAGACAGGTAGCTTGTGAGGCACCTGATTCTCAAGGGAATAGGTAATCTGTATTCTGGGACAAAGGGTTACTTTATAAAGAGTGGACCCCTGATAGAGGGCTAGAGGGTGAGAGAATACAACAGTTGGTATTGCCCAGAGCCTACCATCTGGCACTTCTAGCCATAGCCCATGATATTCTCTTTGCAGGTCATATGAGCATAAAATGTACAAAAAGACATATTATGCAGAATTTTTATTGGCCTGGGATTTCCAGTGATGCAACAGGGTACTGCAGAACCTGTGAGCAGTGCCAAAAGGTAGGCAAGGCAGGCGACAAAATGGAAGCTCCTTTGATGCCAGTGGTGGCTGGTGACTTCAAATTAAAGGGGGGGGGGCTGCAGGAGACAGCTGAATGGGTGGGGCGAATGAGAAGGGGTGTGGCCAATTAGAAAGGGGTGGAATCATGCTCAAAACTATAACAACTGGAACTTTAATTATTTATGCTGCCCTGGGTGCCAAACCATCATTATGAGAGTCCAATCAAGACAAAATGAAGTGTAGAAGAAAAAAAAATATTTTAATGCATTGGCTACATGACAACTTAATATCTAGATGGAAAGACAAAGATTGTGAGGCATGAAAAAATAAATTAATTTTTAAATACATTACTGGAATGCCAGTCAAAATCAAGTATAAAAAAACAAGCAGCATTCAACTCAAACCACTTCTCCTTGCACTGCAGTTCTAACTATAATTTATATTCAGCTTTATAAAATTACCAAGTAACATGCTGAAAGTAGGGATCTCTGTGATACCCCCACTTTCAAAAATGTTTCTTATCCAAAAAAGACCTGTTGCCTGACAACAGCTATCTACTTGTTTCATGGGGAAGACATGATCAAAGTAAAAAATAAACAGCAAACAAGAAACAAGCTCAAGATAAATTGCTTAAAAATTTACTGCACAAGTTATGGACGACACATGATAGATTGGCATTCTGTTTAGTCTACGGGTAAAACCTGCAAATATAAATGCAAGTCTCCAACAAATGTAATAAGCTTATGAAAATACTGTAATCCTGCCCTTTATTACAAATACTGTCATATGCATTTTAATACCTAAGGCTTGTATGTTATCTAGTTATGTAAATATTCTCTTCATGGCAACAACAAAAATACTTTCAATGTTGGTATTTCTTTAACAGTATGCTTATTAAAACTTACTTGCATCTTGTAACCTCCAACAAGCTTACGTGATGTTCATTAAAGCATTACTACTTAAATACAGAGCAACAGGGCACTGCGACAGCATGCATTTTCTGAATAATAAGACGCATAAATCAACAGTATAAAAATATGACAGAAAACCAGAGCATTCTGCAAAATCAAGGACAGATGAAAAGCCATGGTCGTACTTGTGGTCTACCTTGGATGGGAGAATACTCTGCACACTTATAGGTTCATAGGTTCATACTAGGCTATCTGCCCTAGGGCATTTATAAGCCTAGCCAGAATGTGTTTGGCTTTCGCCACCCATTTTAAATTTATTTTGCTATGCCCTTTTTCGAGGTTAGTATACTGTGCCTCTGTCTAACAGTGACACAGAAGTGATACCCAGGGTAAACCTATGATCTCCCATCCACTCATCAAGATTCCTCTTGAAGAGAGTCAATGAGGGACTCTGCCTAACCTGGACTGGGATTTTATTCCAGAGTGAAGGGAGCCTCTGGGTTATGAATCTGTCCCTCCAGCATGTCCTATTTATTTCAGTGCTGAGGTTCAAGTCTCTCGAGCACGTAGCTCGATGGGATTTGGATTTTCTGAGGTGCAGCATGTCCATTAATTCCAGGTTGGACATGGCTTTATACGTCAGGCACAGATCACCTCTGAACAGGTGGTATGCCACTGAGTAGAGCTGGAGTTTCTTTAACTGGGCAGCATATGGCATCTGTTTGAGCCCTTTGATCCTCTTGGTGAGGTACTTTTGGGGTCTTTCCAGTTGCTGCAGGTGTCTGGCAAGGTACATCCCAAAAAGGGGCATTGTACTCAATTATGGGCCTGATGAGGGATGAGTAAAGAGGCATGATGATGTCCCCTGATCTAGATGTGAATCCCTTCATGATTAGGTGGGCTATATAAAATGTTTTTCTAACCACTTTGGCCACGTGGTTGTCAAATGAGAGATTGCTATCAACTTGGGTCCCCAGGTCCCTAATTACTTCTTCTGTACTTAATGGATTACCACCTATGTGGTAATTTGTGGGCACTTTGTTTTGCCAAACGGGATGACTATACACTTTTTGGCATTTAGCTTGAGGCCATGGCTCTGGCACCAGTTGTCTGTTTCTATGAGGCCCTTTTGGAGGATGCTTTTGTTGGCTGGAGAGTCGATTATGGCGCCCAGTTTGCAGTCATCTGCGAACTTGGTCAGCCACAGTCCTTCCGTGTTGGCCTTTACCTCCTAGAAATATATACCGAACAAGAGAGGTCCCAAGACTGAGCCTTGTGGGACACCACTTGTAAATGGTTTGGAGTCTGACATGGCTCCAGCAATTCTAACCATGTGGGTTCTGTCCTTGAGCCAGTTTGCAATCCATCTAGTGACATAGGGGTTTATATTTAAGCTGGTGAGCTTATCTATAATGCCCGAGTGGGGTATTGTATTGAAGGCTTTTGCAAGGTCCAGGTAGGCTGTGTGGACTACCTTCCCCTCGTCAATGGCCTTGGTGACTGTTTCAAAGAAATCAACCAGGTTTAAGAGGCAGGATCTGCCCTTAACAATGCCGGACTGGGTAGGATCCAGTGTTTGTAGGTCCCCAATATCTTTATTTATGAGGTCCATGATGATCCTTTCCATAGCTTTGCAGACCAAGCTAGTCAGGCTTATGGGACGATAGTTTCCAGGATCCGTTGAGGCACCACCTTTATGGAGAGGGACCACTGTTGCTGTATGCCACTCTTTGGGCACATATCCTGTAGTAAGGCTGAGATTGAACAGTAATTTTATGTTTGGGTTTAGCTCTTCTTGGAGTTCATGTAGGACGCAGCCCGGGACACCATCTGGTCCCATTGATGCTGTGTTTTTTTGCTTTGGAGAGGGCAGCTCTTACCTGAGCATCTGAGATGTCAGGCGGGCAGCACTCTGCTAGGATAGATATTTGCCCATTTGGTGGGGAGGTGGGGGAGTTTGTGCTGAACCTGTCAGCTAGGATGTTGGCAATGTTTGAGGGTTCGGTGTATTTTTTGTCATTTTGGACTAATTCTGAGCATATCTGGGAATTACCACCCAGGTTTCTAACATAACTAAAGAAAGCCTTGTGATTATCCTTAGTGTCCTGTGCAATTTTTCTCTCGAAGCTGGCCTTAGACAATTTTATGTGTGCCAGTAGTTTTTTGCTAATACTGATCAGTGATGCCTTCCCTTTTTGGGATTTTGCTCTATCATTTAGTAGCTTCCTCCTTCTATTGTATAGTTTGTTTATGGCTGGGGTCCACCAGACAGGACGTCTGCCTTTGGAGGATTGGGTCTTGGTTTTATTTGGGATCGCATGATCCATGCATTCCTGAAGGTGTTCATAGAATGCATTTATAAAGGATTCTGCGGTCTGAGCCGTATTTTCCACAGGCCAGGGGGCTTTGAAGGATTCCACCTCAGTTTTGAGGAGTGTGAAATTTGCTTTAGAGAAGTTTTTCACTGTGGTTTTCTGGGCAGGAGGTGGGGTTGGGATGTGAATATCCAGTGAGATTAGTTTATGGTCTGATCTTACCAGTGAGGGATACACTTCTGGTCTGGAGCATAGAGTCCCCATGTTGGTGATGATCAGGTCCAGTATGTTTTCCCCTCTTGTGGGAGTGGTAACAAGTTGTTCCACAGCATTTGAGTTTATAAATTCTAGGAACCTTTGGGCTAGGGTGTTGAAGCTAGAGTAATGCTCCCAGTCTATGTTTGGGTAGTTGAAGTCGCCCAATATAATGGTGTTTGGAGAGACCTTCATATTTTCCAGTGTTCTCAGGAAGGCCGAGTGGGGTTCCTGGGTTTGGGAGGGTGGTCTGCAGCAGGCTATAAACTGGTAGGCAGTTTTACCCACTGTTAGTTGCACATGGATAGTCTCTGATTCTTCGTGCTTTGCCACCAACCTGGGGGTGTGGGTATCTTTGATGAACATCGATAATCACCCTCCTTTTGTGGTTCGGTCCAAGTTTTGGGGCCAAAAAGCATGGTATGAGGTATAACCTGGTAGTGCTGGGGCGCTCTCGAGAGCCCTGAACCAGGTTTCTGTTACTGCACAGATAACGATGTTCTCCATGCTAAGGAGAGTTTTGAGTGTGTGCATCTTGAGGTTTAGACTTCTGGCGTTGAGTAGCGTTACTCTTAGTTTCTTATCCCTTGTGATACCTATGGAGGTGGGTTTGTCTTTTGAGCCTTGCCTAAAAAAGGCACTATGGGGGTAGCAAGAGCCTTTGCCAATATCCAAAAGCCCAGGGGTGACAGGTGCAAACCGTCCCTAGCGAAGCATCGTGGCCTGTCAAGCATATCATCCCAAGCTGACAGGCATTGGATCCCCTTTGAATGACACCAGTACTTAAGCCAATTGTTGAAATTGATCATCTTGTCTTCATATTGTGGCATCATTCTTGGTGAGGGTAAGATGCTACTCAAGGTCAGGGTCATACCGGCCTGGGCTACATGCTCAGAGAGTTCCTTTATGTCTCTTTTCATGTAGTCCAGGGAGGTACATCTCAGGTCATTCACACCAGCATGGACAATGACTGAGTCATATTTGTACTTGCCTTGGAGTGACCTGAGTGCTTGTGTTATGTGGTGGATCCTAGCGCCCGACAGGCTGCTCACCGTGACCCTCTCCTTGTTCAGCCTGGTGAGCGAGACGTCAGTGTGCCTGACGATAGAGTCACCTATTACAAGTGTATCACGTGTGTTGTTTAGTCTTAAGGGCTGTGACTGTTCGGCTCACTGGCTTTGTGAGATATGTGTTGCACATGTTTTGTTTTGGGGTAGCGGCTGCTTGGGTGTCTGCTTTGGAGTTCTCTGCTGCTTCGGCAGATCTTTATTTAGAGCCTCCGAGTATGTTTTTGTGTGATTATGTGTTTGGTTTGCTGTCGTGGTAGGTCTATGTGAGACTGGAATTGTAGTGAGTGTGGTTTCCTTCTCCTCTTGACTGGTTATGCCAGTACTGAGTTGAGAGAGCTTAGCCTCCAGTTTGGCTATATGGTTGCATCTCTCACATGTGTTGGAATTTGTTGGGAGGAGGAGAGGGTTGTCGGTGTACATGAGGCAGTTGTAACATTGCCTCAAGATTCCCAGATTCACCAGCTGGACCGGAGAGGAGATTGACAACTGACCTTTGGACATGATAGAATAATATTGGGAATTCCTTAATAATTGAAAACCAGGGCCAGTGGGGAGTGAGGGTGTAGTGCTTTTAATTTTTAGTGCTGACTTATATAATTGCTTTAGTGAGCAAGTGCCAGGTAACTTAAGTGCAATGTGTTACAGGTAACTTAAATGCAAAATGACAAACAGTAACTTTCTTTCAAGTGAAACAAGGAAATAAGTACAGTAAGCAATGCAGATATCACTAGTGATCCACAGAAGCGCTGAGAAGCTGCATATTAGGTGGAATTAGTGTTCCAGGAAATAACAAGCAAACAAACAACAAGCATATAAACAAAGCTAGATTCAGCAGGCCTGGATCTAGTCTATGTTACAGCAAACAAGGTGTACCAATTTCAGTAAGATACAGTTCAAATATTCAGGCACTATAAACCTTTAACCAGAAATTCCCAGCTCAGAAGGGCAGAGTCCAGCCTCTTCTCCCACAAGAGTGCAGACCACAAACCTTCTTAATGTAAAATAACTGGCCTGAAGCCCAAGTGCTTAAACCAGAACTAATATACTTTAAGAATAACAGACACTGGGCTCTCAATCAGCAGTTCCCAACTGAGAAGGATGAAAGCTACCTGTCCTGCCACCACAGTGCATGCCAGAAACCTTCCTAATGTAAAACAACTGGTCTGAAGCCCAAGTGCTTAATCCAAAAGACTTAGAATGATAGCTACACTTTAATCAAGTTACTACCTAGCAGTAATAAATACAATTGAATACTTTAGAGAATGCCTGGATTAGTGCTCAAGTTACACAAACAAAGCTAGATCCAGCAGGCCCAAATCCAGTCTATGCCACAGCAAACAAGGCACACCAACTTCAGTAAGAAGCAGTTCAGATATGCATGCACTATAAGCCTTCAACCAGAAATTCTCAGCTCAGAAGGGCAGAGTCCAGCCTCTCCTCCCACAAGAGTGCAGACCACGAACCCTCTTAATGTAAAATAACTGGCCTGAAAGCCCAAGTGCTTAAACCAGAATTAATACACTTTTAGAATAACAGACACTGAGCCCTCAATCAGCAGTTCCCAACCTAGAAGGATGTAAGCTACCTGTTCTGCCACTACAGTGCAGACCACAAACCCTCTCAGTGCAAAACAACTGGTCTGAAGCCCAAGTGTTTAAACCAAAAGGCTTAGAATGAGTTACACCAAGCAGTAATAAATACAACTGAGTACTTTTAAGATGATGCAAAAGTAAAAAAGTAGGTAGAAACACAAGTACAGTAAAAGAAGATGAATTTTTTTTTCTGAACAAGTGCTGAGATCAAAGAAACAGATTTTAGTGCTGAAACTAGAAAACTGGCTAGTTATAAGAAAAAAAATTAAGCTGGAAGACTTCCCTCCATCACAGAAGGGCTCGGGGGCTCAGAAGCCTACAAATAGTCTATACCACTTAACAGGAAAGGCAGGAAGCAAGCTTAATTTTTTTTTCTGTTTCCCAGATGCTCTCTTTGTACACAGTAGGAGTGCCTGAAATCAGAATATGATCTCACTGTACTCAGTTGAGTGAGCAAATGAGATGGGCCCAGAAGGAGTATCCAAACACAAATTTACAAGAGGGGCGGGCAGTTGCAAGGCCACTAAGATTAACACCAAAACAAAAACAGGGAGGGTGGGTGGGACTAACTGAAGAGCAGAGTGAAACCTTCCAGTTCAGTTAATATTCCTTCCACACAGTTAAAATCAATTTAAATACTGTATTTTTTGGGGAAAAAAAGAGCAGATAAAGGTACTTAAATTCTCTTATACGTCCAGTTGAATACAGCAAGTTCTTAGCCGGCCAAAGCTGAGGTTTTTAAGCAGAAAATATTTCACACTGTACCACTTAAATAGACAAGGACAGGAAATCAAAGAATGTGACTACCCCCACACCTATAATTACTAGCAAATAACAAAATTCAGCAAACACTGACTAACTTCCAGTTCAGTTAATATTCTTTCCACACAGTTAAAATCAATTTAAATACTGTATTTTTTTGAAAAAAAAAGAGCAGATAAAGGTACTTAAATTCTCTTATATGTCCAGTTGAATACAGCAAGTTCTTAGCCGGCCAAAGCTGAGGTTTTTAAGCAGAAAATATTTCACACTGTACCACTTAAATAGGCAAGGACAGGAAATAACTGCTCCTTGCCTTGCTTGGACACATCCAGAGCCACTACAATGGGGAGTGGGGTGCAACAAGTATTTCACAATGTGTAATGTCTCTGGCTGACGGTGATGGTTGTGACACTCATACCTCTCAACCTCAGAGCAAGAAATCTAGACAAAGCCATACATAGAAGTGGGACACAGGCCAAAAATAAGGACACTTTTTAAATATTGCTCTTATAAACTTAGAAAGATAATAGAATAGTTTGTGGTCTTGCATTAGTATGAATTTTCTGAAGGGTATGAAATCTGAAACTCAAATATCTGCCATTATTTTCTAACTTCAGTCTTTAATGGTTTGGCACTAGTTTGCCAGAAAACCACAATTTTATGAAAAATAGACCAAAAATGTGATACAAAAATATAAAACTGCCACACAATACAGCTAGGAACCTGTCAAAGAAGGGACACTTTTTTAAATATTAGTACTATTAACTTGAGCAGCTGACAAAATAAGAGCATCTACATGCATTTCTGTAATAAAAGTAATCTATAATGCTGATCATAATTATTTATAATTGTAAACCCTCCACATTTTCTTCCAAAATTGTCATTTTGCAGAGGGATTATAAGGGGGAGAGCAACATTTTGAGCCAAAATTGGGGATAATTGAGAGGTTTGGATATTCCTAATTCTATAAAGTGATTTGCACTTACCTCTCAACCTCTTAATGCAGGAAATCTGGGCAAGGCCAAATATATTGGGGAACATACAAACAGTACTAAAAATTGCTCTTGTGTAAACTTGGGAATATACAAACAGTACTAAAAATTGCTCTTATATAAACTTAAGACAGTTGATAGAATAACAGGTCTTTAGCATGCATTTTTCTGAAGATTATGATGTCTGAAACTCAATGTCTGTCATTATTTAGTGACTTCATTCCCAAATGAATTGCCAGAAAACCACAAATTTTATGAGGAACAATCCAAAAATGTGTGTCTTTCGGCTTTTTCCCAGTTAGGGGTCGCCACAGCAGAACTCCGGTCCACTAATGATTGGCAGTAGAGTTTTACGTGCTGGCTTGCCGGGCCTAATGCACAACCTTCAATGAAGGAACACCCATTCACGCATGTCACCACACAGAAGATGCTCTAACTGAGAATCAAATGGGCAACGTCTAACTGTGAGGTGACAACGCTACTGCAGCACCACCACCCCAGCGATAGGAACAATCCAAAAATAAGAAGCAAAAATATATTAATTCTGCAAAAATTTGGACAGGTGAGAGGTATAGTACAGCTGGGGCTGTCTTTGAGTTTGCCACCCTCCCCCCCTCACAAAATCATGGTCAAATGGAGCCTACCCCCTACAGCCATTCCAATGGCCCATTCCTTGGTTATTTCACCCCATTTACCCTAAACACTGTAATGTGCATACTGCTTTACTTTTGCAATGATTTGGATTTCATTTAAAAGTTGTATTTTGCATTTTACAGCACAAACACTAATAGATATCTGCTAAACAAAGCAATGCAGTCTCACAATGAAATAGATTTAGCATTAAAACTTCTCTGTCCTTGAAACTCACATTTATTGAAACAGCATTGAAACCCACATTCAAAGAAAATACATTTTGCTAGTGGCAGATAAATATTAACTTTGGGCTCTTTTTAAATCATAGGGCCCTTGAACATGAAACATACACATGCTTTTGATACACCTTCCTGATTGTATTACATTATATTCCTTGTACAATACAGCAGGTTGTTAGAGGGCATTCTAGATTTATTGTTTTGAACATTTTTTCCAGTAAACAATGAAACAAAATGCATGTACCAATAATGACAAAACTGCCCAATTCAGAAAATTTCCATCATAAAAGTCTACTCAAACTTCTACAGTCCACCACTATCAGTAAATATGCACAATCTCTGAAGAAGTAACAGTCATCTAAATAATTCCACATTAAAGAAATCTGTAACTAATGAAGAGGTTGCTGCTAGCAAAAAACTTTATGTGTCATTGTTTCATCTACAAATAAAGTGCCTGTTGCCCTTGAAGAATAAATTGCCTATACTGCATTATAAAATGATAAGGTAGTAATATCGCAATAGGGAATGGATGGCAAACTGATAACAGGTTCATAGTTACTAGGTATCTTTGCCAAAATAGGCTGCAGCATCCACCCCCTTTACAACACAGTATCAGCAATGCATCTACCTACTGTGGGAGTAGACCCCACAACCTTCTGCATCAAAAGCAAGTAGACTACCTGTTGTGCTATTAACAATGCAAGCAGACTCAGCATAAGCAGCACTAAACTTGTGTTCCCCTGCAGCTTTCAGCTCCTTGTAAAATCTACTCGACACTCAGCTGTATCTCTGAACTTTGCAGCACAAGAAATCTGGAAAAAGCCAAAATTTATTGGGGGGGACAAAAGCCCATAAACCAGGGACACATTTTAAACATTGCTTGTATAATGTTGGAAAGTTGCAAGAATAAAATGCTGTGTTACCACCATACATTTCACTGCCAAGTCTTGAACCCAGGGGACCCTGTGCAAGACAGTCAGAGCAGCATGCCACTATGCCAAATCAGCTGTTTTGTGAAAGAGAGGAAGACTGAAACTTAAATGGCTACCATTTAGTGAATTCAGTTCTCACCATAGCTCTCAACCTCTTAGCAAAAAACACGTGGACAAAGCCAGTAATGGGGGGAATACAGCCCCCAAACATATTCAGTGAATTCAGTTCTCACCATAGCTCTTTACCTTAGCACAAAAACCTGGATGAAGCCAATAATGGAGGAATACAGTCCCAAAAATAGGGACAGATTTCAAATATCCATGTTTATAACAAAATTGCTAGAATAAAAGGTTTTGTGTTACCATGTACTTTCTGAAGAATATGAAGTCTGAAATTCAAATGCCTGTTATTTTTAATTTATTTAGCATTTGTTAACCAGGAAAGTCTCACTTGGAACAAAAGCCAATTTTCAGCAGAGGTCCAGGGAGAAACACTCCAGATACATGTCTTTGTAAGATGGAAGGACATGCAGACTCCACACAGAAGGCATGCCAGCCAAGTATCAAAAATGAAAACTTGCAGATGTCAGTCAGCAATGCTACCAGTACACCACTGCACTACTGACTGTGCAAGGCAAAGCAAACATACAGACACCACAGATTGTATGGGAACAGAACAAATATGAGGCAAAAATCTGCAAATATTTTACAAATGGTGGTGGGTAGGGAATTCAGGCCCTTGCCACCTGCACCCAGGGTAAAGGGTTCAAGCCTGAGGTATTCTCTACACACCATCATGTCTTCACTCTAGCCACCAGTATATAGCAACTGGGGCATTTCACACACACACACACACACACACACACACACACACACACACACACACACACACACACACACACACACACACACACACACACACACACACCTCTGCTTAATACATGTATGTTGGACAGTGTACACACTCCAGTCACATTGAAAGCTTACCTGTGGGGATCTGTCCTCTGTCTCCTGCCTTGTGTTACCAAATTCCCGTGAAAAATTCATTTCCTGTGAGAGCTGATAAATACAGTTCCTGCAAGAGAGCAAACTGGATTGTCCAGCCTGCAAATGTTGCATCTGGTCCCCTTCCAGTCTATGTGGTAGCAACCACATAGACGTCTGGGCATCTCTGTAGTCTGATGCCTTCTTCCTCATCCAGATTGCTGTTAAACCAGTCTGAATTCATCACCACACATGCGTTGAGTTCAGGAATGTTTTTATTTTCTTTTGGTTATTTTTGTTTTTCTTACAGCTGGGGGCTGCAGTCCTGCAGTCCAATAGCATGAGCCACCCCTGTTTGATGCCTTTTTCTTTGATTGATGAGCCATTTCAGAAGGTAGCTATGGATATTGTGGGGCCTCTGAGTACCCCAGGTTCCACAAGGAAAAGATATATCCTAGTGGTAGTAGATTATGCTACACGATACCCTGAGGCAGTGGCTCTATCTTCTAAGGCAGAAAAGGTGGCAAATACTTTGTTAGAGATTTTCAGCAGGATAGCTTTCCCAAAATAAGTACTGACTGGCAGAGTTGCCAATTTCATGTGAGACTTGCTGGCTTGTCTATGGAAATACTGTTGGGTGAAGCACCTAAAGAACCACCCCCTACCATCCCCAGACTAATGGTCTTGTTGAGAGGTTAAACTCTACACTCAAGACAATGCTACTGACATTTGCAGACCAGTTTAAGAGGGGGTGGGACAAATATTTGCCCCATCTGTTGTTTGCCTACAGAAAGGTGCCCCAGGAATCCACAGGTGTTTTACCATTTGAGTTGTTGTATGGGCATAGGTTGAGGGGACCCCTAAATATGATTCAAGATGAATGGGAGGGAGAGTGTGAATCCCACATGAATTCAGTTGTGGCATATGTCCTAAACCTCAGGACAAGGCTTAGGGAACTTATGGGCTTGACCTAGGAGAACCTGGCAGAATCCCAGCAGCAGAATAAAATCTGATATGACAGGAATGCTCAAGCTAGAGAGTATGCTGTAGGGTAGCAGGTAATGATTATCATTCCTGTCAGACACAACAAGCTGCAGGCAACTTTGGAGGGACCCTACAAGGTGGTGAGGAAGGACAGTGATGTTGACTACATGATAGAACTGCTAAGCAAGAGGCAGGGGCAAAAACTGTATCATGTTAACATGATGAAAACGTACCATGATAGGGAGGCCCTTGTGCTGTGTATTTGCAGTGAATGGCAGGAGGCATCTGAGGGGGATCTGGTGGCTGATCTCCTTAGTAAGGCTCAGACTATAACATCAGTCGAAGGGGTAGCAATGTCCTAGCAGCTATCCCCTACTCAGGTTTGAAAAATCTTAGCAGTGTTACAGTAGTTTGGGGACATGTTCACAGGGAAAATAGGGAACACCCATCTGGTGCACCACCATGTGGATACAGGACCCTAAAGGCCTATTAAGCAGGGCCTTTATAGGGTGCCTAAGAGAGTCAAACAGACTCTGAGGGATTAGATACATGAAATGTTGGAACTAGGAGTAATTCAGTAATCCATCTGTCCTTAGGCCTCCCCAGTGGTGCTGGTACCAAAGAAGGATGGCAGCACCGGGTTATGTGTGGACTACAGGAAATTAAATAGTCATACAGAGTCAGATGCTTACCCCATGCCTAGAGCAGATGAAGCCCTAGAGCAGCTGGGTGGAGCTAAGTATTTTAGCACTATTGATCTTACCAAGGGTCACTGGCAGGTGCACTTGACTTCCAGTGCTAGAGAGAGGTCAGCCTTTGTGACACCTTTTGGCTTGTATGAGTTCACAAAGATGCCCTTTGGGATGAAAAATGCTTCAGCGACTTTCCAGAGGCTGGTGGATCATATCTTAGCAGGAGATCTTGCCTTTGATTACCTAGATGATATTGCCATCCACAGCCATTCCTGGCAAGAGCACCTTCAGCATGTCAGGGAGGTGCTGGGCAGACTACAGAGAGCAGGGTTGACCATTAAGTATAGCAAATGTCAGGGTACCTGGGACATAGAGTGAGGAGTGGTAACATCAGGACAGAACCTGCCAAAGTGGAAGCCATTCAGGCATGGTATGTCCCTGTTACCAAAAAGCAGGTGAGGGCATTATTAAGGACAGCAGGTTACTACAGAAAATTTGTCTCCAGTTCTAGTAGCATAGCAGCTCCCCTCACATAATTCAAAAGGAAAAAAGGCCAGATAAGGTAGTCAAATGTAAAAGCATTAGCATGAATTCCAGAAGCTTAAAGGAGCTTTTGGAGGACCCCCTGTGTTAGCCAGTTCAGGTTACAGAAAATAATTTGTTGTGTAGGTGGATGCCTCAAACCATGGGGTGGGGGCTGTACTTAGCCAGGTTTCCTCAGAGGGGGAGAACACCCAGTGGTATATCTCAGTCTTAGGCTGCAACCCAGGGAGGAATGCTATGCAGCTGTAGAAAAGGAATGCCTAGCCATAATGTGGGCATTGCAGAAACTTAAGCCTTATCTGTATGGAAGGAAATTCACAGACCACTATCCCTTAACATGGCTACATCAAGCCAGCCAGCAAAATGCCAAGTTACTAAGGTGGATCCTAGGATTGCAAGCATATGATATGACAGTGCAGCACCACAGTGAGGTTAGCAATGCCATTGCAGATGGGCTCTCAAGACAAGGAATGGGGTAAGGTATTCCCAGATAGGCTCAACCCTCTCAAGCAATGTTTTTCAAGGGTCACTTGAAAAACTAGCTTGTATTTTTGGGGAGCGGTTGGGAGAGAATTGTGACAAACTGAAAAGCTGCCAGCCCAGCTAGCTGGAATTCTGTAAATATTCCATGTCATTTGTGAATATTGCTATGATATATACAGAACTGTATGTTATGTACTGAGCTTCAAGAATGTAACCACAGCATATCCTGCTAGGACATAGAAGATTAACTTACAAAACATCAAGAAAATAAGACGACATTAAGTGCTTTATGATATGTTATAAAAGTTAGTGTCAAAGCAGCAAGAAGACAGGATGTCTACTGCTAGATTTTTTTCTGTTGTTTTAGAGAGAAGTAATTACTAGGTTTCAAATGTAAAAGTGTTTTATTGTTTTATGACTTCCAAGTTTTGGAAACATCTGAGAGATATGTATTTTTAATACAGATATGTTAGTTTGTGTTAGCGTGGGAACTGAAGTTAGGTGACAAAGAGTGATGTCATCCAAGCTGACCCAGCAGTAATGTTTGATAGTAATTTAAAAACTCTCTGAGAGAGAGAGAGAGAGAGAGAGAGAGACTGTGTGCATTCTGTATTTTTTCTTTGACCTGGAAACATCCATCATCAGCACTTCTGCCTGTGTGTTGCCTGTAAGTAAGACTTAGGGCATAGTATCTCACTTAGATATAGATAGGAATATAGTAAAGATTAGTTTGGATGTTTTCTGTATTTATTTGAGACTGTTCTGCAGTGCTTTTTAAAATATTTCCTGTGATTCTGAACTCTGCCGTTACTGTGTTGTTTGAGTATTGTCTTGTTTTTTTATTATTTATTATTAAATATATTTATACCTATCTTTGTGGCTGATATTTGTGAGACATATTTAAGCTCTTAGGGTACTTGCATATGTATTTAGTGACACTATACAGGCCAATCCCAAATAGCCTTGCAAGTCTTAGTCACACTTACCATTTGAACAATAGTAACATTGCACAGTAGGATTGGTCACCCTTTGTTAAGGGCCTTAAGTAGCTGATAAAGAGGGGTTGGTGGCAGTGACAACTACCTTACAGTCTGGGCATGTAGTAAATCTGTGTCAGTCTTCCCCAGGTGTGTCTGTGTTTCTATATAAATCAAACCTCAAAGTGTGTATGTGTCAGCTACTTGCCAGGGACACGAAGCACTGGTTGGACAGAGAGGGTGCTGTGGTCTTGGCTTCACCTGCTCAGCTGAGATTTTAACCCTATAGCTGTGCCAGTAGGGAGCCTTACTGTAGATCTGGAGAGAAAGGGAGAAACCAGCCCCAGACTGACTGTGATCTCTGTGTGCTCTTAAGGGAAATTGTATACTGTGTATGTACTTGTCATCCTCCCATTGTGTACATCCCTCACTGTTGCCAGTGGTGAGGATTGAGGCTCCTAGTGCAGGGGCATCACAGCCACATAAGGTAATTTGATTTCACTGAGTCTTTAGGAACTGGGAGTATGAGTTGATACAGTAAAGATGTCCTTTATATTTCCCTGTATTCATGCATTACCACAGGTACCGCATTACCACAGGACACACATAAGACCCCCCCCCCTTTTAGAATTGCTTATGTTTCAGTGATTATCTTAAGCTCAGATCATCACCTTCTATCAAATGTAAATTGTTTTCGAGTATACAGTACTGTGTTTCTCACTTTACTATTTCTGGTTATCTTATATGTGTACTCCCATGTTATGTTGTTCTCTGGACCTTTCTGTTTGCACTGCTTTGGCAGAACTGCTATGGTTATGTTTCACTGAACAATCAAATAGCATGATCCTGTCCTTATCATGTTTTAGTACTTCTGTTAACACTGACTCCCTAGAACTACCTTAGTTTTTCTAACAAAAAACTTTCTTTATTTCAAGAAACAACTCATAACAATAAGAAATTAAAAGAAAATGCAAATTTATTTTCTGTAAATGATACCCAAAAGCATATCCAATCAGTATAAAAACAGTTGGATTATATCACAGATATTAGAATGCAATGAAAATTATTCACCATCTGCTACATGACACCCACTCAATTTTATTTCAGACATTTTATAAATATTAACATTGAGTCTCCAAATACTTATACCTCTTTTAAACACCTTTATTGAATTATCACTAGTGACATAGGCAAATTTACATTTATATAAAAGTAATCAAACTGTATTAACAAGTTCACATTTACAAACATTATACTTCACATGTATTGCTATATGTCATATAACCTAAGCAGCATTACATAAATTGTTCAATTCTTGCCCTTTTTATTTTAAACAAGAAACATCTTTATTAAATCATCAATAACAACATAGGCACTCGTACATTTATATAAATGAAAACAAACCACACCGACATAATCCTAGTTGCAAGCATTTTTCATCACAAACCATACAGAACACTCCCAATTGCAAACATTATACATCACTCATAATATACCCAATCATTTTCAGTCAAACATTATGTAGCTCATTTAAGTCCTGTCTCCTTTTAAACCTCACTCCTCCCCTGTATGTATTGTTCCCATAATTCCTATTTTTCCGTTGTAGTTTGCTCCTACCCTTTTCTAAATATCTCAATTCCAGTTGTTTTACCTTTGTTCCTATATTCACTACTTCTAGTATAGTAGATTTATATTTTGATTTCCATTTTCTAGTTGTTTTTTTTTTTTTTGCCAGTCACCATAATTAGACACAACAAGGCCTCACCAAGTCTAGACAATTTGGACTCTGTATCATAGCTCAGAAAAATCATCTCCCTTGTAACAGAAATCTGCCCACCCAGCATCTCCGACAGTGCATCCCACAGAGAACCTTTAAAGTATGTTTCCAATTACCTCTTTCTTCTCATCACACCTCCAATATTTGCTGTCTACCTGAGGAAAAATTATACTTGGGGTATAAAAATATCTATGTAAACATTTCCAAGCAAAAATCCTAAATCTTCTTGATTTTTTGCCTATTTGGGAGACATGCATATATCATCCCATTGTTTCTTTGTGAATTGGTTATCCAGTCTCTTATTCCCAATCCTTTCTAACCTCGTCTGATTGGTTCTTATAGATATAATGCAATATTTTGTATGCTGTACTGATTATTCCTTTTTTAATGGCAGCTTCTGTTTTAGATTCTACTAAAAACTCTACCAGTGCTGGTCTTTCATTTAGACCCCCTGTTTATTTCTCTTTGCCTGTACTCTTATATCAATCATTGATAGGGAAAGCAATCTTTAACCTGCAGGCCAAATAAATTCTTGGCATCTTCCCATTCTGTCATCTTTCTCTCTCTAGTTATTTGCTCCCAATAAAAAAGTTTCTTTGCTAGTTTTCTCCAATAAATTCCAGAACCCTCTTGCCTATTGTCTATATCCCTAACTGCAGTCATCCCTATCATAATAATCTCCTTTCTTCATTCCTGTGTTGGCTTAGTTCTTAGGATACTTTCTGCTACTTTATGGATATAATATTGTGTATGTTTATTGTTATTCTCCTTAAAGGCCTGCATCCAAAATCCCAGTCTCTCCTTTCCTGAGCTCCCTCCCTGTTTCATCATAATTCCTTTCCACTTTGAGTTAATGTTTTCTGCTTGTGCTATGTATAGGAGCCTTAACTGTGTAGCTCTACAATATCCCTTCCAGTCGGATAATCCCAATCTGCCCTGTTCTACTGGAAGAATCTGCTTATCCCACTTGACTTTCGGTTTCTTCCTCTGTCAGATAAAGTCCTTCAACTCTTTGTTAATTACTATCTACAACTTCTCCTCTGGTTGATAAAAATATGCCTGACCTGTGTAATGGGAATAAAAACATTTAAACTGCTTGTATCTTACTATCCATACCTATATAACAACACTTCAGTTTTATCAGTTTTTGTATTATCTTTTGTTTAGTCTCTTCCCACATATCCTTAGTTGCCACAACAGAATAATTTTTAATCCATACTCCTAAATACCTCATGTTATCATGTCTCATAAATATGGATATTGCTGAACCAATTCATATGTGGATACATATTTTACCATTATTGCTTGTTTTAGCCTCATTAATTTTGCATCCTGGAAAGATTTGAAACTGTCTCAAAATGTTCAACAACACTGTAATGTCTCTTTTTCATTTTGTCAGCAATAAAGTCATATCATCTGCAGAGACAGCTTTTCTTGACTACCATACCAGTTATATCCTTGAATTTCTGAGTCCCTTATTTCCTTTGCTAATGGTTCTAAATATAATGCAAATAACAAAGGGGAAAGATGATACCCCTGCCTGGTTCCTCTGCTGAAGCAGAAATTTTCAGAGAGGACCCCACCCATTTTAATTTTAACCTGTGATCCCTCATATATTCTTCTAATTGACCTTATATGTATATATATATATATATATATATATATATATATATATATATATATATATATGTATGTATATATAATTTAGGAAATACAAATTCTTCCATTGCCCTGTCCATAAAGTCTCAGTTTACTCTCTCAAATGCTTTCTCTGCATCAACTACCCCCATCAACAATGGTATTTTCTTACATTCTGCTTCCCTCTGGATCATCAATGTTCTGTTAATGTTGTCAAATATTTCCCTCCTCTCCACAAAACCATACTACTGATCCACATCTATCAGTTGTGTTATTACTTTTGCCATTCTTTTAGCCATTATAGATATGGATACTTTATAATCATCTGCTAGGAAATCACCAACCTACACCTGCTGTTCCTTCAACACCTGTCCTTTGCTGTCTGCAAACACCTATGGGATGTGATCTTTGCCAAGTTTAGCAGACACTTGGTCACTCTAATCCAGCATAAAGGAAAAAAGTTGGACAGAGACCTTTGGCAATACCAAGAGAATACAGCTTACCCCATCAGACACCAGAAAGGATTGAGATTAACCAGAACCCCACCAGCTGAAAGGAACAGAGCTCACTGTCACCCACACACCCTGGCAGATCACTCAGAGAACTTGCCACAGACTGCCCATAGCGATATGTCCAACCCACCACAGCTTGCAGAAATGAGCCGGTCTCAGCCCAGAAGGAAGTTTCCCATGTTCCCAACAATGGTACCAACACCAACAATGGGCCTTTTTTTATCCCAAGGAACAACATGCACCAGGTCCATGAACCATCCCTCAGCATCCCAAACCTCACACCAAGAGAAATTCAGCACCAAATGGTGGACCAAAGGCAGAGGCAGGGGCAGAGGACAGAACAGCAATTGACTGCAGGACTGGACCTTCCAATAGATAGAAAAGGACTTGGTGAAGAGGTTGAAAACAGTGCTAACAACCATTTGAATGTGCTCAAAAAAGGGTTTACCTTCATCCCAGCACAGAGAGCTGGGCTATCTAACACGCTACTGGATCTTAGGTTCTACCCAAGAAAACTAAACCTTAAGTACCTGTACCACAATGTCTCTCCTAGGACCTCAAATGACTAAACCTGGATGAGTAAAAGTGTTTACAACCTTGGACTTCATGGCATGCAAAGCACCTTCCTCAGAGTGTGAGAAAGGGACATAAGGATCTTACTGGTGGACAAAAGTCCCAAAAAATGGTTTAACCTCACCAAGTCTGAGATGACTGCCCTTCAGGAGTTGTGTAAAGACAGTTCCATCTGCATCATGAAGGCAGACAAGGGCAAAGGGGCAGTTGTTATGGACAAGTCTATATATGTTGAGTCTACTGAAGCAGCTCTAACCAACAATGTGTTTTATCAATGCATTTCTATCAAACAGGTTAAGCAAATCTTTAGCCAGGTTGATGTTGTGTTATTTAAACTGCTTTGCAACAACCGTATTACGTCCAGGGAATTCAACGTTATGTCTATCACCCACATCAGCCTTGGCATCCTATTTGGCATCCTGAAGATGTACAAAAATGCCAGCAATCCTCTTTAGGCTCATAGTGTCAAGCAAAAGGACCAAAACAGAGCAGATTTCCATGTTCTAGATGCTGCCCTTAATCGTATTGTACAGACCACCCACATTCTACCTCTGGGACTTCTGGGCCTTTCTCCAGCAGCTCCATGAGTACCTGTTTTCCCCAGCTGACCAACTTCTAGTCCCCCTTGACATTGAAACTCTCTACACCAGCATCCCCCACTCAAAGGGTCTAGCCCTAGCCTGGCAATACCTCATGCAACACATCTCTCTGGATCCTGTTAGAATCCAGACCCTGTGCAATCCCACCAAAATAGGTCTTACTAGCAACTGCTTCACTTTCAATGGCAAAATCTACCACCAGCAAAGAGGATTCATGATGGGAGCTAAAATGCCCCCTGTCTATGTGAACCTTGTTCTCAGTGCATGGGAACAACAGTCCCTAATACACCTCCCCAGTTTCCACCTTGCCAGACTTTATAAAAGATATACAAATGATATATTTTTCATCTGGCAAGGCACCAGGTCCAAACTCAATCCAGGAAGTCTCAGATAGCTGTAGCTTCCTTTCCTTTACCTTCTCCAACATTGGACCAAAAGTTAACATCTTAGATTTAGAAATAACCTTAGAAACCACCTCTCCAGCCTTTTGGTCCAATCTGTTCTAGAAGAACACCTTCCACAACAATTACCTATATTTTATCAGCCAGCACTCAAGCTTCATGAAAGCCATTGTTGTCCAGGGTCAGTTCATTCGCCTCCCCTACATCATCAGCGAGGACACAGATTTCCTCCATGAAAGCAATATCATGGTCAACCTGTTAATGGACAGGAGCTACCCTCAGATTATTAGTCCACCAATCCCTTACCGAGGTCTGCAGCAAATGTAACAAGTTCAGTTCCATACTTAAGGTTGGTCTGGACATTCCCCCTCCCACCACAAATCAGGCAGGATGACTCAGTCAACAAGGCCCTCAGCTTCCCACTGCTCATCAATCGGGACATGCTACCCATCAGAGACATCCTCATTAAGAATTGGCACATCACCATCAGCAGCAGAGATCTAGCCCTTGTACTAAGGAAAGGCCAGTTTTCTGCTATAAAAGAATCAAGACATTAGGCAACTCTTTTGAATCTACTCCCCCCCTCCCCTAGTCACAGGCATCTTCCCTTGCAACAAATGCATTGCCTGCCAATACATCCAGATGGAGCCCTCCTTCAGGCACCCCCACAGCCAAGTCAAAGTCTCCTTTTGGAAGTACTTTGACTGCAATTCTGACCTCATTAGCTATGCTACCCACTGCACAGTCTGCTCCCATTTGTACATGGACAAAACTTCCAGAAAACTTTCTGATTGCATCAATGAACATTACTGTGTGATCGGAAACCAGGACAACAAAAACATACTGGCTAAACACAGCCAGACTTGCACTAATTTCCAGCTGTTCAAGTTCCTGGTTTTGGATCAAGGTGAACCCTTTACTGGTGACAGAGAAACACTGCTGGAAATGAAGGAGTTGAAATGGCAACTCCTTCTAGGAGCAAACACGTACCTAGGTCTAAATGAAAGTCTCAACATCAAATGTGCACTGAAATGGTATAGGTAATACCCCCAAAGTTTGCTGGGTCCCTGTCCAACCATATGCTCCCCTATTTATGGCAGGCTCCTTTTCTGCAATCCCTTTACAGTCACAGTCCCTTTTCTCATTGGTCACCCCTTCCAGACACCTCTCAGACCCCTTAGGTTACCTTCGTCTATACGTCTAACCCTATTGGGGGTTATACACTCATTAATTTAAGAGCAAAGTTACACCTATTTTACATACACTTTCTCATGTTGTGATACTATACATAGGTTACTCTTGCCTACACATGTCTAACCCTATTGGCTGTTATACACTCATTAATTTAAGAGCTAAGTTACACCTATTTTGCATATGCATTCAAATTGGATAGTGGAAATAACATTTTTTTAACTGTTTCCATAAATTCTTCAGTAGAGGTCATGTTTTCCTTCATTGTTCTCATACTTTGGATCTTTCTGAAGAAGTTCTACATTAAAAAGAAAGAAAGAGCTAAATCTAACAGGTCTCATCTTTGGCACATTCCTAGCTCTGGTTTAAGTCTTTTTTTTTACTTTATAATCATGATTTAGTATTGAAATGGGCCTGTATGAAGCTGGATTTAATGGCTCTTTACCTTCTCTAGGTATTACAGCCACCATTGTTTTCTTCCAGGATGTTGGTACTTCGCCTCCTCTTAAAATACTGTTAAACAAAACCTTCCAGATTTTTATCAGTTTTTTCCTCCTAACTTCCAAATTTCCACAGGAATACAATCTATTTCTGAGGACTTTCCTGTAGATTGGTTATACTTTACAATTTTTATCTCATCTCCTCCTATCCTAACCATTAATAATTGAACATCATCTACTTCTAACCTTGACATATTTAATTCTTTCATAAACATTTCCATTTATATTTTTCTTGATTTCCATATTTCTCTCCTTTATATTGACTTTTATAGAATTTCTGAAATATCTATAATACCTCTACAGGATGTTTTTTTTACCTTCCTTGTTATAGGCTCCCTAAGCTTGGCGACAGACCTTTCTACTTTCTGTTGCCCGAGTCATTGTGTTAAAAGTTTTTCTGCTCTAGTGTTATTATCAAAAACAGCTGCTTAACAGCAATCTTTCTAAACTCATATATATTATCGAGGTAATCTCTTAATTTCTGCTTAGCGTTCTATACTCAATCCTCTTCTTGTTCTGTGAAATTCCCTCTTCTCTGCAATACTTTAACATTTGCCAGCTCCTCTAAATAATTCATGTTACTTCTTAACCATAGGCCTTTTTCTTTTATTTCCACCTTATTTTTAAACTCCACCTTAATTTTATCCCACTCTCTTGCTATATTTTTAGAATAAATTTCTATGCTCTTGATTAGCTCTTGAATAATCTCCACCACCCATTCCTTAAATTCCTCTGTCTTCAACACATAAGTGGGAAATGCCCATTTATCATGTTTATTTCATTGCCCCATGTTTTTATTTTAGTTATTATTGGCATATGATCTGAAATAGTTATTAGGTACATATCAAGACCTTCAATTAAATGCATATGTTCCTGTGAAACAAAAATTCTGTCTAGCCTAGCCTAATTTTTATATCTTGGGGAATAATATGTAAATTCACTCCGAACTCCTATTACTGAATTTACATCTTCCATGCCAAATATTTTCATAAATTTCTTCAAAGATCTACCCTTTTTTGTTATACTTTCCTTTCTGGGCCTCTTAGACATATTTTCCTTGCAGTAAATCAAATTCCAGTCCCCACCTATAAGTAATATTCCTTGCTGATAACTGATTATTTCTCCTAGAATTTTCTTATGCTCCATTATAGCAGTTTTAGGTGGAATATAAATACATGCCACTGTAATCCTTCTCCCTTTGCCAATAGCCCCTTAGCACTATAAATCTGCCATTATTATCTTTTTATCCTCTTCTAACACCATTGAAGCTCCTCTTGAAATTAATGTAAGTACTCCTATTTTCCTTTGTCCCAAATATTCTGCTGAATAACCACCCAGAGAACCTTTCTTTATCAAATTCACATGTTTAGTTTTTTCCAAGTGTGTCTCCTGTAACATAACTATTTGCACTCTACATTTTGTAATATAGTTCAGTATTCTTTCCTTTTTGTATTTATCCATTGTATTAAACAGTTGTTTTTCCCACCTTTTGTGTATAACACCCTTTTTCTTAAATGTCTAGTTCCAGCTTTCATATTGCATGCATACACTGTTTGGCAGGTTGAACCTTTATATAGTTGTTTCTTGTCATATCCATTTGAGCCTATGTCACATCCTACAAAACTTTTTGATTTATTGAAAGCCCTCAAACAAAACAACAAACAACCCCTCAATACTCCCTAAAGTGTATTAATTTAATGGTAACACACAACACTATGTACATTTTCAAATATTGAAGTTACTCTCCTAATAGGAACAAATGTCCCAAACTGACAGCTACACCTACAGATGTGAGTTAACCTAAAAAAAAGGTTATCCACGCTAAGATGCATGGTGCATCCTGTGCTTCTACTAAGTGCTAACTGGTTCTGTCTTTATCTTTATAGCTCTCCCAGCTGGGAAAATCCCTGAATGCTTTCAGAGAACATCATCTCCTAGCCAGTTTCTCTTTTCTTTTCTTATTCTTTTTTCCCGAGCCAATCACTCTCCATCACAAAAGCTTAATGGTTGATTGGCTTTTCTGAGTTGTATCAATAAATTAATACACAAAAACAATAACTCAAGTTTTTTTGACTCTGTGGCCTTGTGAAATAACCAGTCTTGCATTTCCATCTGTCCTGTCTACTTTTTTATTATGATTTAATATAATGCCTCTTATGAAGTTTTTAAACTTCCCTTTTCCCTGTAGTTCAGCCTTTCAACTTAACTGCTACAGGATGGACTTAAGTAAGACTACATGTCCTTTAAATATTTCATATGGTCCCCATCATCATCTTTTGCATGGATGTCTGGGACTTAAATGAGACTGCATCACCTCTCAGACCTCAGCTGGTCCCCCATATCTTCTTCTGCATGCTTGCATGTGAGGAACTTTACTTGCTGTTCTCCTTCTCTTGCATTAGCATATGGCATGGCTTTCCTGTTATTCTGGTTTTACCTTATGCCTGAGAGCTAGATGACTAAATGTGTCACCATGTTTATAATGCAGTTGCATTTGTTGTTCACTATTTGCATTAATGTGTTCTCATATTTAGTTTCTGCAGTCTGTGTTGTTTTGCATTAAATGTAAGCTCCTAAACTTGATTCCATGAAGAGAATGCCCTGTGTGCTACCTTGTGAGACTGCAGTTCATGCAAGTACTTTTTAATCCTCATAGTATATCTTTGTTTTTCCCAAAAGTATTCTGACTATAGAGTTAGAATTTTTAAATAAGAGGACAACGTGGTGTGAGCAGCTTGGTTCTTCCAAAAAAAAAAATAAATAAAAGGTGGGGGATGCACTTATTTTTGAAGATGCTTTCCCAGGTATGGTAACTTTATTTTTCATGGAGTTTAAATCACTAAGTGTAGAATTAATGGGTTGTGTCTTAAATTCTTGCAAGGGATCCCTGCACTGTTTGCATTCATATTTTGTTCTTTCTGATACCTGTATTTTATATTTTGCTGTGCCACCTCAAACTGAAGGCAGAATTGTACATAAGCATTGATGATATGCACATTTGGTCATTTAGACTGCTTGCTTTTGTCATGAATCATGAGAGAAAACCACACTTCAGATAAATTTACTTAAGCAATTAAACAAACAAACAGAGACTGTATTACTTTCAAACTCTTACTGTATAACATCAAGTCATACATGACCAATGCAAGGATCGATCATTCAAAACTTTATGGGCAGGATTCAGGAAGCCTCCGCGTAAGAGTTATAACTCTTACACGGAGGCTGCAGTTAAACGGTGTGATGTCAGCATGTCATGCATATGCATGAGGTGCATGAGGCATGCTGAATCACACTGTAACTCTTACATGGTCCGTGTAAGAAAGTAGGGGGCGTGTCCGTAGACACGCCCCCCAGAAGTCTAGAATGGCTGAAAGTAAACAGCCACGAGGGAAGCCATGTAAATGTGAATAACCACACTACACAACACATGCCCCCACAAACCAGCAATGTAAAAAGTGAACAGATGTTGTAAAATGAAAATAAAAACTGTTTTATTTTTTTTAAACCCCGTAAATGTTTGCTACTGTGTGCGCTTGTGTGCACGGGTGTGCTACTAGCGCAACTGCAGTTAGGAATCAGTGGAAAAGGATATAAGAACTAAATATGCAAAGTAAGCCAAGAAGTAATAGCATAGCGGTATAGTTGTCGACTTGAGAGCGCGCAGGCAAGGTTCGAGCCCACACAACAACCTTTTTTTTTTGTAAATAAGCACTAAAAAGGCCCCTGACAGTATTGTACAAATGTAAAAGTATTCCCTTTTGTAAAATGGAATGAAATGGAGCATATGTTTTCAAGTAATACAATAATAAAAATATTTAGAAATGTACTGATAGCTAAACTGCAGTGAGACAGAGTGCCCGTAGCTAAGTAGTGTTTCACAAACTGCAAACTGCTTGCCCATAGCTAAGGACTGGTTTAACAGGCTCAAACTGTGTGCAACTAGCTGTGCTTAGTTCAACATGTGTGTTACTAGCCAATTAAGGTGTAACCCAGCACACACCGTTTGTGCGACGCTCCCACAAGCTAACTGGCGGTGCACATGCGTGGGCTCCGCGCAAACGAGCGCAGACCTGGTTTTAAAGTGCTTAAAAGTGCTTTTGGCATGATTGATTGACAGGTCCTGAAGTCATTTCTAGACAGTCATAAAATTTAAAATGCAGTGGTCAGATTCGAACCCAGGATACCATGCACTAGAGTCAAGGTACTAAACCAGTAAGCCATGACAGCAGTACTTAGAAATGCCGAAATAGCATATATATAGGATGTAAGCCAAAATGGAGCATGATAAAGCAGTTTCTGTGAAGTAGATACAATTCTAAACTGGCCAATCATAGAAATGTGCAGGAAAATCGGCATATATAAGCCCCATAGGCGGGAATACACAGCAGAAACGATTGTAGAATAGACCTGCAGGCAGAATGAGTGGAGTGGGGAGGGACGTTGCTTTCGAGCACAGCGGTGGGGCGTTGAGGAGTCCAGATACATGGTCTGGCTCCTAGTTCACCATCATGAGGCCCAACTCATGCAGGGCCAGGTCTCATAGGGATCGTACAGGGCGGAGGCATGGGACCAGTTGGCTCATGATCTTACTAGTGCTACTGGGATTCCACTAACTGGTGAGCAGGTCCGTCACCACCATGCGGACCTGATGCGATGTAAGCAAGACCAGTTGACCCAATGGATCCAGGAGGCCCAGGATATGCCCAACGCCCCACTACTGAGTAAGTTACATTTTACTTATGTATGTAAGGAATTCAACTAGCTGATACCATGGAGATGTGTATCCCAATATTACTTGTTTTGTATTACAGCTGCAGGTGTCCGCTCTATGAATCGACAGACACATGACCGCAGGCTGGTGCGGCTGCGCCACCATGCAGGTTAGTAACCCCACCTAGTACTTGTAAATAAATATTATAGTGTAGCATGTAGCAGAACACTGCAGTGTATTGCTTAAAAGTAATAGAATGTGCAAGCAGTGAGTAAAAGTCTGCAGGTATGGCTGCAACAAGTTCATCAGTATGCAAGTGAAACTGGAAATATAAGTGATAGAAATAATTAGTGCTGTAATACAGATGTCCCACCATTAATTAAATGTAGTATAACCTGCAGTAGTCTCAAGAGTACAGCTTCAGAATCTGAGGTAATCACATGTGAGATATATCCCCTGTTGAAATGCTGAATCATGACAGAAGTGAGGCTGCTGGAAAGTGTTGGAATCCCCACAGGTCTAATATGTGAACAAAGCCTAGAAGTACCAACCTGAACTGTGAAATTGCAGGATGTGTGAGAGTGACAGAAAGGGTCATGTATCAATGAATAACGTAGTAATAACACCTGAATATATAAGCTTCAGTGTGGTTCTACAGAACTAAATGCATGTGGGAATTAAAACTTAACATCCCAAACTGATTTCAGTGTGTCTGACTCTTGAATGTTCAGGCCAAAATCTGTATATGGTGATCACAGTCAGCAATTTGCAGATAGAATGAATGGTTGTCTGACATACTAAACATCCATAGTTGTCCCCTGCCCTGTCATCAAAGTGTATCAGGATGATGTCTCTGATCAAATTCAAAATAAATAGGATAGTGATGTAGCTGTAACAGGTCTAGCATGACAGTCAAGTAAAAATCATTTGGAAAGTATCACCCACAAGTTAATTGTGTTTCTATTACAAATGTATATCAATGTATGATTTATGAATGTGTCATCATTTTCTTTCTCCACCCCACCCTATAATTGCAAATTAAAAAATCCACTAAATATTGGTATGTGAACATTTCATTAACCATGGACATTTGTCCTGTTTCAAAAATATATGCATGTCTGTTGTTGCATGTGCCCTGTTCATACCTGCAAACCTGCAAACCTGATGGCCTGTTGCCATTAATCAACCCTGCATGTTGTTCGATTGTGTATTTCCGTTCAAATAATGCATGTGATATTGATATGCCTGTTGTTCAATGGTGTTAATATCTGGGTGTTTGTTTAATGGGAATACCAATGCATGCTGTTACAACTAATTTGAATGGAATAATATGCCACTAACCCAAACTAACATAACATACACACAAACCTAGAACGCTTGGGAAGGCAGGTCCCAGCGGACCCACCTCTCCCACCTCAGCTGGCGAGTGCACCTGGCACTAGTGCCCAGGCCGGACCCTCCTCCGGTGGCCCTGTGCCACCTTCGGGTGGAAGTGCTGTAGGGGATGGGGCCCGTCCCCCCTCTGCAAGCGTGGCCGGAGGAGCACGTCCAATCACCCCCCAAGGTGTCCGGTCTGTGGTGCGAAGGAGATCCAAGACTCTGTTCTTGGGCCCCTACGCCAGCTTGAGGCCCGGGTGGCACAGCTTACAGGCTTGCCCGTTGTCCCGCCTGCACAGCCCCCAGCACAGCCCCGTCCTGGGCTGTGAAGGAACAGTGGCAACTGCCTATGGGTGGGGATATCAGTTCCACTGTTGCCATCTGTGGGCTCATGTGTCTTGGATATCCCAACCGCCGCCCCTCAATTGTGTAACCCCCACATGTGTCATACACCGCCCCTGTATGCCTTGTCTGTCTTGTCTGTTAACCTACCCAACCTACCTCCCCAGCTATACCGACTACCTCACCTGACATACCACTCTCACCTGATAAAAAAACAAAAAAAAAGGCACTCTGTACCCACAAAAAAATTACGCCCTATACATAGCTGTCCATGTTGCACACATGTCCGCTGGACATCGAAACTGTTAATTACAATTGGCTGTACAACAGGTATTAATGTTGTCCTGACACCTCTCTCAGGGGTGGAAGGTTCCAAATGTCACACCAAATTGCATACAAATGCACAGCTGTTGCTGAGAAAGACATGGGCAGCTATGGGCCTCACCTACATCCTTCCTGCAAATCCCAAGCTTGTTTCCCTACTGTCTTACCCTCTTTGTGACCCCGTTTTCACCACTTTCCTGTCACCCCTTTTCTTTTCTTTCAAAGAAATTAGTGGTGCGCTTGTGCGTGAGCTCACCGCCAGTGCGCATGCGTGAGCTCCATAACGCGCAGACCTGGTTTTAAATGCTTAAAAGTGCCTTTGGCACTTTTGATTGACAGGTCCTGTACTCATTTGGAAAGAAAAATAAATTCCCACTGTCAGTCTTGAACCGAGGACCTTGCTAACACTAGTCTGTATGACCTACCACTAAGCCATGACTCTCGTACAAAAACATAGTGCTAAAATAAATATAACATGTAATAGTAGGAATCAATATAAAGGTAATATAGGATGTGTGCTACCCAAAGCATGTCAGGTAGATTTGTAATGCCCGAATGACTGGATTCCCATACTAGTTTAGTGTTAACAGTAACAGCCCTGCTAATTGTTAGCTTGTACATAATAATGTAAGGTAATGTACATATATGAAAGTATGTATATGTACACATATATATATATATATATATATATATATATATATATATATATATATATATATATATATATTAATACATATGAAATATAGTGGTAGGTGTCAGTATCCATACACACTCACTACAGGAAACAGTGAAGATAAATGCAGCAACCAGAATCTGCAACACAGCCTGACTCCTGTGAGACCTACTAACCCCTTTAACTGCTTAAAGATGCCTCCAGCACTTTGATTGATAGGCCCTATACTCAATTTGAAAGCAAAATATAAGCATACTAGTAGGCCCTACCACAAGACCATTGTAACACTAGTCTGTATGACCTACCAGTAAGCCATGACTCTCATACAGGAATATAGTGCTAAATAAGTGGAACATGTAATAGTATGAATGAAGATAAAGGCAATATAGTATGTGTACTACCCAAAGCATGTCAGGCAGACTTTTACTGTCCCAATTACTGGATTCCCATACTAGTGTAGTGTTAACAGAAACAGCCCTGCTAATTGTTAGCTTGTACCCAATAATGTCAGCTAATGTACATATATGAAAGTATGTATATGTACACACATATATATATATATATATATATATATATATATATATATAGCAATACATATGAAATATAGTCGTAGGTGTCAGTATGCATACACACTCACTACAGGGAACAGGCAAGAGAAATGCAGCAACCTGAATTTACAACACAGCATGAAGCATGAGAGATGTACTAACCTTCACACTCACAGAACACTGTCAACATCATACCAGCATGGTCCACGCCCTTACAATCTGAAAGGGCAACACCTATCTCACATACCCTTTTATAGCACTGTCCTGAAATCACAGTGAGACATGCAATCAGTACACAACTGGCTGCATGCAATTAGCAAATGCTGCCTTACAATTGGTGCAGAGGCCATCACATGGACCTATGCAGATACCTACAAAAGCATCCAGTACCCACACTCCACACATGCAATACATTCATTGCACAAAACCTACAGAGAAAGAGAGAGAGAGAGAGAGACAGAGAGAGAAATAAAATAAATATAAAGACAGCCAGCAGCAAAACCAGCAGCAGCAGCAGCAAACAGCAAGCAGCAAGCAGCACCACTGACACAGCAACAGCTGCCACAAACACAGGTAATGCAAAGTAGCAGGTTAATACTGTGTCTACTGTGACACCTCCAAATGTATCATAGTTCACTATCTATAGGTATGTCCATGAGATAGGTTGTGTGTACATAGTCCTGAAATATATACATATGTAATATTGCTGTACATGTTGCCCATACTTAAAACTTCCATAGCTTAGAACACAAGGCCAGTTGTGCATATGATGCAGTAGTTCCCAGGGTCAGTAGAGTTTCCTCCTCATTGGTGTGGGAACACTGTGTATGTATGGCACTGTTCAGGTACATATCCTGTAGTATGGCCAGGGATTAATATCAGTCTGTAATGTGGTGCTATGCCATCCAGGGATGAACGTAGCACACATCCAGGGATATAATTTTGTAACAGTGATGCTATGTGGCCTGCAATGTTGAGGGTGGCCCTCACCTGGGCATGTGAGAGGATAGGAGGTTACAGTCATCTGTGATAACTAATTCCACTTATGTAGGAGAATGGGGGTACCTGCACCTAAATTGTCTGCAACAATCATTTTCTTTCTCCACCCCACCCTATAACTGCAAATTAAAAAATCCACTAAATATTGGTATGTGAACATTTCATTAACCATGGACATTTGTCCTGTTTCAAAAATATATGCATGTCTGTTGTTGCATGTGCCCTGTTCATACCTGCAAACCTGCAAACCTGATGGCCTGTTGCCATTAATCAACCCTGCATGTTGTTCGATTGTGTATTTCCATTCAAATAATGCATGTGATATTGATATGCCTGTTGTTCAATGGTGTTAATATCTGGGTGTTTGTTTAATGGGAATACCAATGCATGCTGTTACAACTAATTTGAATGGAATAATATGCCACTAACCCAAACTAACATAGCATACACACAAACCTAGAACGCTTGGGAAGGCAGGTCCCAGCGGACCCACCTCTCCCACCTCAGCTGGCGAAAGTGCACCTGGCACTAGTGCCCAGGCCGGACCCTCCTCCGGTGGCCCTGTGCCACCTTCGGGTGGAAGTGCTGCAGGGGATGGGGCCCGTCCCCCCTCTGCAAGCATGGCCGGAGGAGCACATCCACTCACCCTCCAAGGTGTCCGGTCTGTGGTGCGAAGGGAGATCCAAGACTTGTTCTTGGGCCCCTACGCCAGCTTGAGGCCCGGGTGGCACAGCTTACGGACTTGCCCGTTGTCCCGCCTGCACAGCCCCCAGCACAGCCCCGTCCTGGGCTGTGAAGGAACAGTGGCAACTGCCTGGGTGGGATATCAGTTCCACTGTTGCCATCTGTGGGCTCATGTGTCTTGGATATCCCAACCTCCATCCCCGTCAATTGTGTAACCCCCCCACATGTGTCATACACCGTCCCTGTATGCGTCTTGTCTTTGTCTGTTAACCTACCCAACCTACCTCCCCAGCTATACCGACTACCTCACCTGACATACCACTCTCACCTGATAAAAAAACAAAAAAAAGGCACTCTGTACCCACAAAAAAATTACGCCCTATACATAGCTGTCCATGTTGCACACATGTCCGCTGGACATCGAAACTGTTAATTACAATTGGCTGTACAACAGGTATTAATGTTGTCCTGACACCTCTCTCAGGGGTGGAAGGTTCCAAATGTCACACCAAATTGCATACAAATGCACAGCTGTTGCTGAGAAAGACATGGGCAGCTATGGGCCTCACCTACATCCTTCCTGCAAATCCCAAGCTTGTTTCCCTACTGTCTTACCCTCTTTGTGACCCCTTTTTCACCACTTTCCTGTCACCCCTTTTTCTTTTCTTTCAAAGAAATTAGCGCGGGTGTGCGCTTGTGTGCGCGGAGCTCACCGCCAGTGCGCATGCGTGAGCTCCACGCAAACGAGCGCAGACCTGGTTTTAAATGCTTAAAAGTGCCTTTGGCACTTTTGATTGACAGGTCCTGTACTCATTTGGAAAGAAAAATAAACTCCCACTGTCAGTCTTGAACCCAGGACCTTGCTAACACTAGTCTGTATGACCTACCACTAAGCCATGAGTCTCATACAAGGACATAGTGCTAAAATAAATATAACATGTAATAGTAGGAATCAATATAAAGGTAATATAAGATGTGTGCTACCCAAAGCATGTCAGGTAGATTTGTAATGCCCGAATGACTGGATTCCCATACTAGTTTAGTGTTAACAGTAACAGCCCTGCTAATTGTTAGCTTGTACATAATAATGTAAGGTAATGTACATATATGAAAGTATGTATAAGTACACATACGTATATATATATATATATATATATATATATATATATATATATATATATATATATATATATATTAATACATATGAAATATAGTGGTAGGTGTCAGTATCCATACACACTCACTACAGGAAACAGTGAAGATAAATGCAGCAACCAGAATCTGCAACACAGCCTGACTCCTGTGAGACCTACTAACCCCTTTAACTGCTTAAAGATGCCTCCAGCACTTTGATTGATAGGCCCTATACTCAATTTGAAAGCAAAATATAAGCATACTAGTAGGCCCTACCACAAGACCATTGTAACACTAGTCTGTATGACCTAACAGTAAGCCATGACTCTCATACAGGAATATAGTGCTAAATAAGTGGAACATGTAATAGTATGAATGAAGATAAAGGCAATATAGTATGTGTACTACCCAAAGCATGTCAGGCAGACTTTTACTGTCCCAATTACTGGATTCCCATACTAGTGTAGTGTTAACAGAAACAGCCCTGCTAATTGTTAGCTTGTACCCAATAATGTCAGCTAATGTACATATATGAAAGTATGTATATGTACATATATATATATATATATATATATATATATATATGTATAGAGCAATACATATGAAATATAGTCGTAGGTGTCAGTATGCATACACACTCACTACAGGGAACAGGCAAGAGAAATGCAGCAACCTGAATTTACAACACAGCATGAAGCATGAGAGATGTACTAACCTTCACACTCACAGAACACTGTCAACATCATACCAGCATGGTCCACGCCCTTACAATCTGAAAGGGCAACACCTATCTCACATACCCTTTTAGAGCACTGTCCTGAAATCACAGTGAGACATGCAATCAGTACACAACTGGCTGCATGCAATTAGCAAATGCTGCCTTACAATTGGTGCAGAGGCCATTACATTGACCTATGCAGATACCTACAAAAGCATCCAGTACCCACACTCCACACATGCAATACATTCATTGCACAAAACCTACAGAGAAAGAGAGAGAGAGAGACAGAGAGAGAAATAAAATAAATATAAAGACAGCCAGCAGCAAAACCAGCAGCAGCAGCAGCAAACAGCAAGCAGCAAGCAGCACCACTGACACAGCAACAGCTGCCACAAACACAGGTAATGCAAAGTAGCAGGTTAATACTGTGTCTACTGTGACACCTCCAAATGTATTATAGTTCACTATCTATAGGTATGTCCATGAGATAGGTTGTGTGTACATAGTCCAGAAATATATACATATGTAATATTGCTGTACATGTTGCCCATACTTAAAACTTCCATAGCTTAGAACACAAGGCCAGTTGTGCATATGATGCAGTAGTTCCCAGGGTCAGTAGAGTTTCCTCCTCATTGGTGTGGGAACACTGTGTATGTATGGCACTGTTCAGGTACATATCCTGTAGTATGGCCAGGGATTAATATCAGTCTGTAATGTGGTACTATGTCCTCCAGGGATGAACGTAGCACACATCCAGGGATACCATTTTGTAACAGTGATGCTATGTGTTCTGCAATGTTGAGGGTGGCCCTCACCTGGGCATGTGAGAGGATAGGGAGGTTACAGTCATCTGTGATAACTAATTCCACTTATGTAGGAGAATGGGGGGGTACCTGCACCTAAATTGTCTGCAACAATGTTGCCAATATCTGTGATTTTGGTGAATGTGAAGCATCTTAATACTGCTGACCACAGATGCCTTGCCTTCATGTGAATCTGCCCTGTGCTGCAGTAGCCTCCTGCTATTGTTATACAATGTGCCTGTATCTGTAGTCCACTGGACAGGATAAATAAGTGGTGTGCATACGGTCTGGGTTAGATATGTGTGTGCACAGTACATGCACTATGTGGGATGTCTGTGGTAAGCTTTTGCAAACGGGCCAGCAGTGTGTGTTGTGGCTTCCACTGGCCCAGTGGGCTGCATGGATAGCATCACAGTCCTAACTAGTGAATAACTGTGTAATTACATGCATACATAGCAAGGTAGTGGACTGTGCTTGTGGTGTTGTTGGGATATGTATATCCAGGCTGAGTAATGTGTGTCCACATCACAGGGTTGGATGGCAACACACATACAGTATGTAGGGATGAACACCCAGAGTGTTTCAGAAGTGATGCCTGTGCAGAAATATCTGGCCATTACCTGTGCATCCCCCACAACACACATACATGCAACATTTGGCAGAAGTACTATAGCAGTACACATAGGTTCATAGGTTCATACTAGGCTATTTGCCCTAGGGCATTGATAAGCCTAGTAGAATGTGTTTGTCTTTCACCACCCATTTAAAATTTATGCTGCTATGCCCTTTTCCGAGGTTAGTATACTGTGCCTCTGTCTAACAGTGACATAGAAGTGATACCCGGGGTACAACTATGATCTCCATCCACTCATCCAGATTCCTATGGAAGAGAGTCAATGAGGGACTCTGCCTAACCTGTAGTGTGAGTTCATTACAGAATGAAGTGAGCCTCTGGGTTAGGAATATGCCCCTCCAGCATGTCCTATTTATGTCAGTGCTGAGGTTCAGGTCTCCTGAGCGTGTGGCTGTATGGGACTGTGATTTCCTGAGGTGCAGCATGTTCATTACTTGACTGTGGGAATGCGCATCATGTGCTGTTATGTAGAATCAGCTATATGTATCTGTTCTGTCACACATGCATTTACACACACCCTGCTACCCCCACACATGCACATGCTCACCTGCCATTCCCATTATTTATTACCCCACATGAGTAGCTGTTGATACATGACAGGTACACATTTGAAAAGTGCACTATGTGGATTACTACCAATTTCCTTCCCTCTACCTGTACTCACAGGGTGCAGGCAACCTCATTAGTTTAAAAGTGTAATGTGCATCAGGTACTGTGGTACCCTGATTGCCACATCAAACATGTTTTCCATACGGAAATGCACACACAAAAACATCCCACATCCACACACTTGCCACATTCAGGCTTCAAAACACTATCTACATATATTCTGGTACATGTCCGTGTTACAGTAGCATGTAGCACTATACTGAGTACTGGCAGTTGTCTGTTGTCATGTTGTTTGTATAGAGTAAAAGGATTGTTCGTTTATCCTACTTCGTTTTGTGGACATTACTTGAAGAAGTGTTACCTTACATGCGTTATTGGTACCAACACCTTCTCTGTTGTTGTTTTGTTTGTATAGGGTGCTGTCAACATCACTGTTTGTTAAGGGAAATGTGCACCCTGCAGTGCATAGCCCCATTTGGCAAAAGCCACATCCCACCCACACCATTGTATACACACACTAACCCCACCCACAGTAAAACACATACTTTCCATTTGCAAGATTCTAACCCCTACTTAACTGTGTTATGACACCAGAGGCAGACACATTAGCAGAGTGTGCTATTCACATTAGTGGGAGAAATTCTTTCTAATGCTGTACTTAGAGGGTGCTGACATCATCTGTGTTTAGGAAGAGGGATGTGCACCCTGTAGTGTGTTCTCCCAGTTGGCAAAAGGCACTTTTCCTTCACAGCATTATGCACACACACAAACCCCACTCATACTAACATACATACATTCCCTTTGCAGGATTCAAACCCCTACCTAACTATGTTATGACACCAGAAAAAAAACGCATTAGCAGAGCACACTATACGAATTACTGGAGAATGTTAATTCAGGTAATATAGTTATAGAGTGCTGACATCATCAGTGTTTCAAAAGGGGAATCTGCATCCTGTAGTGTACTGTCACAGTTGCTAATAGGGGCATTTCCCACACACACATCGATGTGTTTGAGGTTTGCATATGTGGGGGGTCCAGTACTCCAGTGTGATTAGTATATGGTTCGATTGCAACAATGAGGGATATACTTCAAGTGGTGAGCATTTTGTACTCATGTTTGTGATGATCAGGTCTAGTATATCTGCTCCTCTTGTGGGAAAGTTGATTACCTGTTCCATAGCTAAAGAGTGTCTGAACTATGGGAACCCTAGAACTTGGGTATTGTGGCTTGAGTAATGTTCACAGTCTATGTTTGGGTAGCTGACGTCACCCAGTATGATGGTATCTGCAGAGAAATCTATACTCTCCTGTGTCAGCATGAAGGCTGTGTGGGAGTCCTGAGTTTGAGAGGGTGCTGTAAGAGCTCCTCTGTGTCTCTTTCCATGTGATCCAGGGAGGTACGTCTCAGGTTGTTCACACCAGCATGGACAATGACTGCCTCATACTTGTACTTGCTGTGGAGTGACCTGTGTGCCTGTGTTATGTGGCACATTCTATCACCCGACAGGTAGCTAAATGTGACCCTCACCTTGCTCAGTCTGGATGGCGGGACGTCAGTCAACAGCTCATGTCAAGCATGTTCACACCCCTCATAAATGATGTGGAAACCTTCAAAGCACCCAGGCCTGTTGAAAATATGGACCAGACTGCAGATACCTGTATAAAGGCATTCTATGGACACATTCAGGAATGCATGGATCATGCAATCACATATGAAAGCAAGACCCAATCCTCCAAAGGCAGACGTCCTGTGTGCTGGAAACCAGCCATAAACAAACTATACAATAGAAGGATGAAGCCACTACATGATACAGCAAACTCCCAAAATGTGAAGGCATCACTGATGAGTATTAGAAGACAACTACAGGCACTCATAAGATTGTCTAAGGCCATCTTTGAGAGAAGATTCCACAAGACACTGAGGATAATCACAAGGCTTTCTGTAGTTATGTTAGGAACCTGGGTGGTAATACCCAGATATGCTCAGAGGTAGTCCAAGATGTCACACGAAATACCAAACACACAGACATTGCCATCATCCTAGTGGACAGGTTCACTGCTACCTTCTCCCCCCACCACACCAACAGGGCAAATATGTCTCCAGGCAGAGTGCTGCCCCCCCTGACATCCCAGATGCTTAGGTAAGAGCTGCCCTCTCCAAAGCAATAAACACTGCATCAATGGGACCAGTCAGTGTCCCAGGCTGTGTCCTACATGAACCACAAGAAGAGCTACACCCAGACATAACACTACTGTTCAATCCCAGCCTTACTACACGATATGTGGCCAAAGAGTGGCGTACAGCAACAGTAGTCCCTCTACATTCAGGTGGTGCCTTAACGGATCCTGGGCACTATTTTCACCATATGTCTGAATAGCTTGGTCTGCAAAGCTATGGCAAGGATCATCATGAACCTCACATATATAGATATTGGGGACCTACAGACATGTCACCATACACAGTTTGGCTTTGTTAATGGCAGATCCTGCCTCTCAATCCTGTTTGAATTCTTTGAAACAGTCACCAAGGCCACTGTCAAGGGGAAGGTGGATTACACAGCCTACCTGGACCTTGCATAAGCCTTTGGTACAATACCCCACTTGTGCATTCTAGGGAAGCTCACGAGTGTACATATTAACCCCTATGTCACTACGGATATTGCACAGTGGCTCAAGGGCAGAACACACATGGTTAGAATTGCTGGAGCCATGTCAGCCTCAAACCAGTTACAAGTGGTGTCCCACGGGGCTCAGCCCTGGGAGCTGTCATGTTCATTATATATTTATCAGAGGTACAGGCCAACATGGAAGTACTGTGGTCGAGCAAGTCGCAGATGACTGCAAACCTGACGCCATAATCAACTCTCCAGCTAACACACACATCCTCCAAAAGGGCCTCTTGCAAACACACGACTTGTGCCACAGTCATGGCCTCAAGGTGAATGCCAAAAAGCATATAGTCATCCCTTTTGTCAAACACAAAGTGACCACAAATTACCACATATGTGTTAATCCATTAAGTGCAGACAAAGGAATTATGGACCTTGGGGTACACAGGTTGATAGCATTCTACCATTTGACAACAACACGGACAAAGTGGTTAGGAAAACATTTTATATGGGCCACATCATCATGATGGGATTCACATGTAGATCAGGGGAGGACATTGTGCCTCTTTACTCATCCCTCATCATGCCCATAAATGACTACAATGACCCTGTTGGCATGCACTTTACCAGACACCTGCAGCAACTGGAAAGACCACATACACACCTCGACAAGAGGATCAAAGGGCTCAAACAGATGCCACATACTGACTGGTAAAGAAACAGCAGCTGTACTCAGTGGCATACTGCCTCTTCATAGGCAAGCAGTGCCTGACATATAAAGCCATGTCAAACCCTGACTTAATGGCCATGCTGCACCCCAGAATATCCAGATCCCATCAGGATACACGCTGGAAAGACTTGAACCTCAGGAGTGATATACATAGGACATGCTGGAGGGGCACATTCATAACTCAGAGGCTCCCTTCATTATGGAATATTATCCCAATAGAGGTTAGGCAGAGTCACTCAGTGACTATCTTCAAGAGTGATATTAATGACTGGATGTGACATTGTAGGTTTACCCTGGGTATCACTTATGTGTCACTGTTAGACAGAGGCACAGTATACTAACCATGGAAAAGGGCATAGCAAGATAGATTTACAATGCATGGTGAAAGCCACACACATTCTGGCTAGTTGTATAAATGCCCTGGGCAGATATCCTTGTATGAACTTATGGACCTATGTATCTTGTTCACCATTGGCCCTATGTGCTGTTAATCACCAATGCAATCTCAATACTATGGTAGCATGTGCAAAGGTCAGTTGTCAGTCACCTCTATGGTACAGTTGTGGAATATGTGAGTCATATAGTAATGTCACAGCTGCCACATGTACACAGTCAACCCTATCCCCTACCCATGGATGTACAACACATGTATGAGATGGAAACACATGGCCAAACTGTGGACTAAGCACTCTGAACCCAGTACTGGCATAACCTGTCAGGTGGCATGAAACACTACAGTGACTGCAATACCAGTCTGATGTGGACCTACACTGACAGCAATACAAGCATGGAAACACACCGGGCCATTTGTGGAGCCTAAGGATAGCATCCTGCATGCCTGGCAGACACATCTGCAGCTGGCACACAGGCATACGTTAGGCCTGCACACAGCATGCATAACACATAGCACACAAATCCTGTGTGCCAAACAAGCACAGTTTGTACAGCTATACAACACCACTGCTGCAGTTGTGTTAGGTACTTTTATTGTCCAGTACAGTGAGGACATGCTCACCAGGCTGGACAAGGTGGAGGTCACAGTGATATGCTCATGGGGCACTATGGTCCACCACATAACACAAGCATACAGGTCAGTCAGATGCATGGACACATATGACTCAGTCATTGTCCATGCCACCACAGCTGATGTGTGATGTCCCTCACTGGGATACATGACAGGGAACATGGAAAGGATCACTGAGCAAGTGACACATGCTGTTAGAACCCTGACCTTGGTTGCCATCAGTCCCTCACCAGGGATGCTGACATATTACTGAATGCTAATGAATTACTGTAGGTACAACACCCTAGCTGAATGGTTCTTAGCATGCGGTCACTGCATTGCTATGGAACAACGTCTTACCACTCCCACAACAGGTGAAAACATGCAGCACCTGTTCATCAACAACATGTAGACTATACGCCCCAGACCAGGTGTGTATCCCTCACTACTAGGCTGATAGCATCTACATCTCACACTGTATATACACATCCCACATGCAGCACCTGCACTGAAGACCACAGTCATAATGTTACCCTGTGCAAATACCATGTATTCACATGTGGCAGGCATCACACATGGTAACTATTGAAGGTCACAGGTACATATGTGTATTTGGCACACATACATCATGTGTGCATTGCCATAACTGGTTTAATCAATGTCATGCATTATTGTGAGAGACAACAAGCACACATGGGCATTCTGTGTGGGCAAAACACACGTGACATGTCTGTAATCAAAAGCCATAAATAATTGTGATATCATTTAGAAAGGGGTATGTGCATCCTGTAGTGTGTTTTCCCAGTTGCCAAAAGGGATATTTCTTTCACACACACTTGGTGGATTCAAACTCCTACCTAATTATGTTACGACACTAGAGACAGACGCATTAGCAGAGTGCGCTATTCACATTACTCTGAGATTTGTTTTCCCCTGATATACTTATAGGGTGCTGACATCATCAGTGTTTAGAAAGGGAAATGGGCATCCTGTGGTGTGTTTTCACATTTGCCAAAAGGGATGTTCTTTTCATACACACTTACCCCCCTTCACACACACTCGCGGGATTCAAACCTAAACCTAACTATGTTATGACACTAGAGACAGACACATTAGCAGAGCACGCTATTCGCATTACTGGAAGGTTTCTTTTCCCCTGATATACTTATAGGGTGCTGACATCATCGGTGTTTAGAAAGGGGAATGGGCATCCTGTGGTGTGTTTCACAGTTGCCAAAAGGGATGTTCTTTTCATACACACTTACCCCCCTTCCTACACACTTGCTGGATTCAAACCCCTACCTAACTATGTTATAACACTACAGATAGACGCATTAGCGGAGCACGCTATTCACATTACGGGGAGAGTCCTTTTCTCCTGATATACTTATAGGGTGCTGACATGATCAGTGTCTAGAAAGGGGAATGAGCATCCTCTGGTGTGTTTTCACAGTTGCTAAGAGGAACATTTGGACTAAGTGTGTGAGCATGCCCAGTTCAGCCTTCTCATGGCATGTTGTGTGAAAGATGTCTCATTTATCAAAGTGTGTGAGCATGCCCATTGTGAGCTTTCCATATGTTGAACTCTGCAGCCCATCACATTTGTGGATGAGTGTGACCTTCAACAAATATCTCCAGTTTATGGTTGTGTGTTCTGTGCCATGTTGTGTAGTTACTGTCCAAATGCTTTTTGTGTGAACACAACAGGGATTATACTGTGACTGCAGGTTTTGCATGGGATACTTTGCACACAATTGTCAACATCCGTTCATACTGACCTAACACTGTAGTACTGTATAGTGTAGTGGTTCAGTACTTTCACTGTGGTGGACAGTATCCTGGGCTTTAGTCTTATCACTGCTTTACATTTCCATAGTGTGCACAACAGCCTGGTTAGGGTCCAGTTGTGCACATATGCACAAAGGCGGTGCCTCTACGGACCCCGGTAATTACCGCCCCATAAGCTTAACAAGTCTAGTCTGCAAAGCTATGGAGAGGATCATAATGGAGCTCATAAACAAAGATATAGGGGACATGCAGACATTGGACCCGTCCCAGTTTGGCTTGGTCAAGGGCAGATCATGCCTTTTGAACTTGGTTGACTTCTTCAAAACAGTCACTAAGGCCATTGCTGAGGGAAGGGCAGTCCATACAGCCTACCTTGACCTTGCAAAGGCTTTTGACACAATACCCCACTCGGGTATTGTAGAAGAACCTACCAACCTAAATGTAAACCCATATGTCACAAGATGGGTTGCAAAACACACTAAATTTCGGACTGAACCGAAAAACCGAATAATATAATCCAAAAAACAGTGAAAAGTAGAGTTGTCCACAATAGAGGCAATAATGACTAGCGCTTTCTTCCACTTTTATTTTTCGTGAACTTCTTCAGAAAAAGATAAGCCCCCTCATGCTTGTGTCTTATATAAAGTACATACAGGATATGATGTCATTAATTGATTCTTCCATTCAATAATACAAAGGTTTTTTTACAAAATATTGATTCACTTGAATGCTATAAGTGTTGTTGTCCCAATATTGTATATAATTTCTTCTTTTGTTATACACAACCATCTTTTTGTTATGTTCCCATCATAACAGTAAAATTAGAAGAAGTACTAAGCATATTTTCAATAAAATTTAAATAGAGACATCACTCACGTACATCAAAACAATAATTTTTAAACAGTCAATAATTAACTATTTTTAAAATTCAATATAGTTTGATATAAACTACTGGAATAATGTTTTGGTCCACAAAATTCTTTGTAGGATATATTTTGTCATGTATACAATAAAAATCATCATTATTAGAACGGCACAAAAAAATTAGTTACCGCAAGTCAACAATAAATAAATGTTCACTTGTATTGTCTAAAAAACATGATTTATGTAAAAACTCTTCCAGTCTTGCAAAAAAGTGCAAACTCCCTAGTGTGTGTGTGTGTGTGTGTGTGTGTGTGTGTGTGTGTGTGTGTGTATGTGTGTATGGGTGTTCTAGTGAGTGTGAGGTACACAAAGAATAGTTGATTTTACACACGCGCAGGCAAGTAGGTATATAGACACCACCAGTATAATACAGGGTGAGAGGCTATACATGTGTGTGTGTGTGTGTGTGTGTGTGTGTGTGTGTGTATGGGTGTGTGTGTGCGTGTGTGGGAGAGTGTGTGTATGTGGTTGTGCATGATTCAGAGCACATGTTCAAGTGTGTGGGTGGGTGTGCGCACATGCGCATGCACATGGGTGTGTGTGTGTGTATGTGTGTGCGTGTGTGTGTGTGTGTGTGTGTGTGTGTGTGTGTGTGTGTGTGTGGGGGGGTGTGTGCGTTGGCGAGTGCGCCTGCACGTGCATGTGAACTCACATGTGTCAGAGACTGTATGTGGTCACCCGAGTGAGAGAGAGCGTACATATGGGTGCATTCGTGCACATGGATGTTAGGGAGTTTTACTGTTATGATGGGAACATAACAAAAAGATGGTTGTGTATAACAAAAGAAGAAATTATATACAATATTGGGACAATAACACTTATAGCATTCAAGTGAATCAATATTTTGTAAAAAAATCTTTGTATTATTGAATGGAAGAATCAATTAATGACATCATATCCTGTATGTACTTTATATAAGACACAAGCATGAGGGGGCTTGTTGTCTTTTTCTGAAGAAGTTCACGAAAAATAAAAGTGGAAGAAAGCGCTAGTCATTATTGCCTCTATTGTGGACAACTCTACTTTTCACTGTTTTTTGGATTATAAGATGGGTTGCAAACTAGCTTAAGGACAGGACCCACAGGGATAGAGTTGCTGGCACTATGTCAGACTCCAAGCTGGTCACAAGTGGTGTCCCACAGGGCTCAGTCCTTGGCCCCCTATTGTTCGTCATCTACTTCTCAGAGGTACAGGCAAAAATGGGAGGACTTTGGCTGACAAGGTTTGCAGATGACTGCAAACTGGGCGCCATAGTGGACGGTGCATCAGACACGGATATCCTTCAGAAGGGACTCACAGACATGGATAGCTGGTGCCGGAGCCATGGCCTGACATTAAATGCCAAAACATGTATAGTCATACCCTGCGGGAAAAGCAAGGTAACCCCAAGCTACCATATAGGTGGCAATCCTGTAAGCACAGAGGAGGTTATCATGGACCTGGGGACTCAGGTTGACAGTGGCCTTTCTCCTGACACTCACATTGCTAACGTGGCTAGAAAGACCTTCTACATTGCCCACCTGATCAGGAAGGGATTCACATCCAGATCTAGTGGGGTCATTGTTCCCCTGTACTCTTCACTTATCAGACCAATGATCGAGTACAATGCCCCATTCTGGATGTATCCCACCTGACATCTGCAGCAATTGTAAAGACCCCAAAAGTCCCCCACCAAAGGGATAAAGGGTCTCCAACATCTGTCATATGCTGCCAGATTGAAGACACTCCAGCTCTATTCAGTCACATACCGTCTGCTCAGAGGTGACATGTGCCTGAAATGCAAGGCCATGTACAACCAGGAAGTAATGGACATGCTCCACCTCAAAATCACCAAATCCACCAGAACCACTAGGGCAAGTGACTTAAACCTTAGCAGGGATATAAGTAGGACATATTGGAAGGATAGATTTATTACTCAGAGACTCCCTATGCTGTGGAATACAATCCCGGTCCATGTGAGGCAGAGCACCTCACTGGCTCTGTTCAAGGGGAATCTTTACCTGTGGATGGGAGATCATAGGTTTACCCCGGGGACTGCCTCTGTGTCACTGCTGGACAGAGGCACGACAAACTAATGGGCACAGTATTGTTTCCATATAAGGGGTGGCATACACCACAAAACTCTGGGCTGGGCTTATAACTGCCTTACGGCAGATAGCCTAGTATAAACCTATGAACCTATCTGACCATGTTGCATTATGTTCGGATATGAACTACTTACAACAGCCTCATCCAACATCAGTAGTGTATTCCACAACATAGGTGTACATTGGCAAACACTACCGATGTGCCCTAGGCCATTTCTAATGCTAGTCAGAGAGTGTGTTTGTCCTTCGACACATTGTAAGTGTAGTTTGCCATGACATATGTCTTGTTTAGTATACTGTGCCTCTGTCTACCTGTGACATAACATTGATACCCAGGGTAAACCTACCATCTCCCATCCACTCATTAAGATACCTGTTGAGGAGAATCAATGAGTGACTCTATGGATAACCTGTACTGGTAGTTTACTCATGCATGGGGGTGGCTTCTGTGTTATGGATAATGCAGTACGGCTTGTCCTATGTATGTCAGTGCTGGGGTTCAGGTCCCTCATGTGCATAGCTCACTGTCATTCAGATTGTACACGGTGCAGCATGTTCATTGATTCCAGCTTGGACATGGCTTTCTACATCAAGCTCAGCTTGCGTCTGGGTGGCCAGCATGGCAGTGTGTGGAGTTGCACTCTGTTTAATCAGGCAACACATTACATGTGTTCAAACTCTTTGATACTCCTGGTGAGGCACTGTTGAGGACTTTACAGTTGATGGAGGTGTCTGCTGAGGTACATCCCACAGGGGCTGTTGTGGTTTTTTGTAACTCTGATGAAGGATAACTGCAGAACCACAATGACCTCCCCTTATCTAGATGTCATAACCTTCCTGATTAGGTTGGTATATGGATTGTTTCTGTTAACACTACAGCCACATGTTTGTCCTATGCAGGATATCTATCCCCTTGTGTACTCAGGTCCGTCATTACATGTGAAGTATGTAATGGGTTAACACCTATGTGGTAATTGGTGGTCACTTACTGTATATCCACAGAGGTTGACTATACAGTTTTCTCCATTTCACATGCTGACATGGCTATGGCACCGGTTGTCTGTTTCTATGTGGCCCTTTTGTGGGATGCTTGTGTCAGCTGGAGTGTCAGATATGTTAGGCGGTTTGTAGTCCTCTGCAAACATGTTCAGGCACAGTCCTTACATGTTGGCCTGTACCTATGGGGCATATATACCAGACGGGCAAGGTCCCAGGACCAAGCTTTGTGGAATACCTGTTATATGTGGTTTGTAGTCTGACATGGCTGCAGCATGTCTGGCCATGTCAGTTCTGTCGTTGGTCTGGTTTGCAACCCCTCTAGTGACATTGGGGTGTATATATAAGCTGGTGAGCATATCTATATTGAACACGTAGGGTATTGTATGGAAGGCTTTGCAAGGTCCAGCTACACTGTGTGGACCACATTGCCCTCATCAGTGACCTCAATCACTGTTTCAACTGAGTCACACATGTTTAGGGGCGGGGTCTGCACTTCATAAACCCACACTGGGTAGGGTCAGGTGTCAATAGATCCCCAATATCGTTATGTCTGCGGTACATGTTGATCTTTTCCATAGCTGTGCAGACCAAGCTTCCCAGGATTCTGTGGTGGTTGTTTTTAGTATCCATTCAGGCGACACCTTTCTTGAGAACACCCACTGTTGTTGTACACTGCTCTTTGGGTACATATCCTGTGGTAAGGCTGACATAATGTCAGGGAGGCAGCAGTCTGCTGGGAAGATATTTGGCATTATGAGGGGGGGGGGTTTGCACTGCACCTGTCAGGATGTATGTTGGCAAAACGTGTGTGTGTTTGGTATGTTGTTTGTAATATTTGTGTGATCCAGAGCATATCCAGGAATTCACAACACGCTTACTACCATCAGTTGCAGCAGCCTTGGAGTTATCCTTAGTGTTCTGTACAATTTGTATCATAGTAGGTTCATAGGTTTATACTAGGCTATCCACCCTAGGGCATTTGTAAGCATAGCCACAGTGCATGTGGCTTTTGCCACCCCTTGCTATGTGAATATTATGGCCACTTATGATTTACTTAGCTGTGCCTCTGTCTGGACATGACACAGTAAAGACCCCCAGTGTACATCTACAATTATCCATCCATTTTGCTAACTTCCTGTTGAAGAGTGTCAGTGAGGGGCTCTGCCTAACATGTAGTGGTATTCTGTTCCAGGGTGTGGAGAGACTCAGGGTTAGGTATCTGTCCCTCCAGCACATCCTATTTGATTATGTGTTACGGTTGACATCTCTGACTCACACAGCTCCAATGGCTTTGAGTTTTCTGGGGTGGAGCATGTCCATTACGTCTGTGTTGGACATGGACTTGTACAACAGACATACAATGCCTCTGTGTTGGCAGTATGTGACTGCATTAGGCTGTGGTGTCTACAGCCAGGCAGCATATGAGATATAGTTGAGACCCTTTCTGACTCTTGCTGAGGTACCTTTGAGGTCTTTCTAACTTCTGCAGGTGCCAGGTAATGTACATCCCAAATGAGGCATTGTATTACAATATGGTCTGATAGGGGAACAGTATAGGGGCACAATGACCTTTGTTGATGTAGATGTGAATCCTTTCATAATACAGTGTCCAATAAAGACAGTCTTCCTAGACAAATTGGCGATGTGGCTGTCACATAACAGGTGACTGTCCACTTGTGTCACTAGGTCCCTGATTACTCCTTCCACACAGAATGGTTTACCACCTATGTCGTAATTTGTGTGTACCTTGTTTTGTATTTGGTGGTACATTCATACTGTCCACTGTCTTCAGGACAGTGGGGTGGGGTTCCTGTGTGTGAGAGTGTGGTCTGTAGCATGCTACAGACTGTACAGCAGTCTTGCATACAGGTAGTTGCACATGGGTGGACTGCAATGACATAGGCATTGTCAGTTAACTGGACGTATGGCTGTCTGTGCTGAATATGGATACTCACCCTCCTTTCATGTTTTGTTACAGGTTTTGTGGCCATAACACATGATATGTGGTATTACCTGGTAGTGCTGGTGTGCTGTCACGAGGCTTGCAGCAGGTGTGTATCACTGGACAGACATCAATGTTCTCCATACTGGGGAGGGCCTCAGGAGCATGCATATTGAGGTTTACACATCTGGCATTGATCAGCATTACCCTTCTGTTTCTTTCCAGTTTTGTTGTCTATGGTGGTGGGTTGCTCTTTTCGGCCTTGCCTACAGGAGGATCTCTGTAGTTTTCAGCAGCCTTAGGCAATATCCAGACGCTCATGGGTAACAGGTACAAGCCATCCCTGGGACAGCAGCATGTCTCACTATGGAGTCACCTATTACAACTGTATCAGGCATGTTGTTTCTCCTTCTGTCCTGTGACTGGCACACCAGCTTTGTGTACTGTGTGTTACATGTGCTATGTCTGGAGTTTGTTTTATTGGGTGTCTGCTTTGGAGCTTGTGTTGGTGTTGTGTGTTTGTAATTAGGGCCTCTGGGAATGTTTTTGTGTTTATGTGTTTGGTTTACAGTCGTTGTAGGTCTATGTGGGACTGGGTTTGTGGTGTATGTGGTTACCTTGTCCTCCTGACTGGTTTTGACAGCACTGATTTGGGGGTATTCAGGCCCCGGTTTGGCTACCTGGTTGCGTCTATCACATACATGTGTATTTATTGGGGTGAGTTGTTACTGTGTGTGTACTTGGGACAGGTGTCACATTGCCACTGGATTCACAGATTCTACTTGTTTTGCCTGGCCTTAGTGGATTGTATGTGTGGACACATTTTATTGCCATACTAGTGATCACTGATTACTTCACTTTTCATGTTTGATCTATCATGTGGTAGCTTCCTCATTCTCTTCAATGGTTTAGTAATTTATGGTGTCCAGCATGCCAGATGCCTGGGTGTATGGCATTGTGTCTTGTTTGTGATTGCAGACTCCAAGCACTCTTGGCTGTGTTCATGGTATGCCTGTATAACACGTTCTGCAGTGTGTCCCATATTCTGGACCTGCACAGGGCTTTTCATGGATTCCACATTTGTTTGTAGGGGTGCAAGCTATGCTTTACACATGTGTTTCACTGTGGTAGTCTGGCCAGGGACTGGGGTCGTGATGTGTAACTACAGTGTGATTACTCTATGGTCTGGTCTTACCAGTGAGGGATACACTTCTCATCTTGACATCCAGTACACATTTTTCTGATTATCACATCCAGTATGCTTACCCCTCTTGTGGAAGTGTTACATTTTGCATGTCCATTTTGTTTGATGGATTCTGGGAAATTGTCTTCACTTGTGTCAGTGCTAGTATAATACAAAGAGTATAGTGACAAACACCTCAAAAGCTGACTTCACACTTCTTTGGACTGAGATGGTATCCGTTAAGCCCACTGGGCCAGTGGAAACCACAACACACAATGGTGACTCCTTCACAGACACTTTCTACGGACATCTCTAAGATAGCATGGACCATGCAATCACAAATAAAAACATGACCCTCTCCACCAAGGGAATGTGGCCTGTCTGGTGGACCCCAGCCATAAACAAACTGTATAACAGATGAAGGATACTAATGCAAAACAGAGCTACATCTCCTAAAGGGAAGGCAGCTGTGAGCAGCACTAGTAAAAAGCTACATTCTCTCATAAAGACATCCAAGGTCAACTTTGAGACATAAACACCAAAGACGATAAAGATAACCACACTGCCTTCTTCAGTTATGTCAGACAACTGGGTGGGAACCCTCAGATATGCTCTAAGTTGGTACACTACAACATATATTTCAGTGACCTGACAGATATTGGCAACATTCTGACAGACAGGTTCAGTGCAATTTTCCCCCTCCCTCACCCCCAACAGAAGATAGTTATCACAGATGAATGTAACCTCACTGTCATCTCAGATGTCCATGTGAGAGCCACACTCAGCAAAGACAAGAACACAGCATCAATGGGACCTGATGGTATCCCCAGTTGCGTGCTATGTGAACTCCAGAAGGAGCTAAACCCGTATATACAAATGCTATTTTACCTTAGCCTTGCTATAGGATATGTACCTGAACACTGGCGTACAGCAACAGTGGTCCCACTCCACAAAGGAGATGCCTCCACAAACCCTGGGGACTACCACCACACAAGCTTAACCAGCCTTGTCTGCAAAGCTATGGAAAGAGTCATTATGGAGCTCTTAAACAGAGACACTGGTGACCTACAGACCCTTGATCCCACCCAGTTCAGCTTTGTACAGGGCAGATCCTGCATTTTGCACCTAGTTGACTATTTTGATACTGTCAGTAGGGCCATTGATGAGGGCTATGCGGTCCACACAGCCTACCTGCACTTGGCTAGGGCCTTTGACACAATACCCCGCTCAGGCATCATAGACAAGCTCAACAGCTGAAATATAAAATCATATGTCACAGGATAGTTTGCAAAATGGCTAAGAAACAGAACCCATAAAGTCGACATTGCAGGTGCCTTGTCAGATTCAAAGCCAGTCACAAGTGGTGTCCCACAAAGATCTTTCCTGGGACCACTCTTATTTGGCATTTACTTTTCAGATGTGAAAGCAAACATGGGAGGGTTGTGGCTGACAAAGTTTGCAGATGACTGCAACCTAGGCACCATAAGTGAATACATCAGCCGGCACACACATCCTACAGAATGCCATCACAAAGACAGATAGCTGGTGCCAGAATCATGGCCTGAAACTGACTGCCACTGCTGTGTGGTCATCCCCTTTGGGAGGAACAAAGTACCCACAAATCAATACATAGACAGCAACTCACTGAGCACAGAATACACATCAGACACCTGCGGACACATGTAGATAGTGACATCTCATTTGACACCCATGTTGCCAAAGTGGTTAGAAAGACTTTCTATCTTGCCCACCTTATCATGAAGGGTTTTCCATCCAGATCACAGGAGGTAATTGTACCACTATACTTCTCCCTTATCAGGCCCATGATTGAATACATAGCCCCATTTGGTATGTACCTCACCCAGCACTTGCAACAGCTGGAGAGACCCCAAAAGTACCTTACCAAGGTGATCAGGGGTCTACAACACGTCATATGCTTCCAGACTAAAGGAAATCCAGCTTTATTCAGTGGCATACCACATACTTACAGGTGACCTATGCTTGACATACAAGACCATGTCCAATCAGGATGTGGTGGACATGCTCCACTGCAAGCAATCCAAATCCACCAGAACCATGGGAGCTGAAGATTTGAACCTCAGCACATACATGTATAGGACATGCTGGGGGACAGAGTCATAACTCACAGGCATCTCACACTCTAGCAGAGTATCCCAATTCATGTTAGACAGAGTCCCTCACTGACTCTCTTCAAGAGAAGTCTGGACAACTGGATGTGGGATTGTAGTTTTACCCCAGGGGTCATCCCTGTGTCACTACTAGACAGAGGCACAGTCAAGGTATTCAATTATGTACGGGGGTCATAATGTGTCACTACTAAGTGAGAGGCACAATATTTGGAATCTATTCTGTACACTTATTACCACTATAAGGGGTGGCAGTAGCCACATCACTATGGCTAGGCTTATAAATACACTAGGGCAGATAGCCTAGTAGTAAACTATGAAACTATGAAACTATGGTGTATGTGTAGGCATTGTCAGTCAAGCGATATACTGTGGTTTTGGGGGGCTTGATATCTTCCTGTCTTCCAACAGTTTGTTGTCTATTCCTTCTAGCATGTCAAGGGATCAGTTGCTAGTGTCCTCTCCTGTTCAGCTGGTGAACCTGGGAATATTGAGGCAATGTTACAATTGACTCATGTACACAGACAACCCTCTCCTTCTCCCACAAAACACAAATGCATGCAAGAGATGCAACTGTATAGCCAAACTGGAGGCTGAGCTCTCTCAACATAGGACTGGCAGGACCATAGAGGAGGAGAAGGTGACCACACACACCACAAACCCAGTCTCACATAGCACTATCACAACTTCAAATCATGCACATAAACACACAAAGACATACTCGGAGCCTCTGATCACAGATCTACCATAACAGCAGAGGCCACCAAAGCAGACACCCAAACAACTGCCTCCACAGGGCACAGCACATGCAACACATAGACCACAGAGTCAGTGTGCCAAACATTCACAGCCCTTAAGGCCAAACACAATGCCAGACACACCCGACATAGGTGACTCCATCATCAGACACACTGACGTCCCGCTCACCAGATTGAGTAAGGAGAGGGTCACAGTAGGCTGCCTATTGGGCGCTGGAGTCCACCACATAATGCAAGCACTCAGGTCACTCAACTGCAAGTACAAGTATGACTCAGTCATTGTCCATGCTGCTGTGAACGACCTGTGATGTACCTCCCTGGACTACATGAAAAGAGACATAGAGGAGCTCTCTGATTATGTAGCCCAGGCAGGTATGACCCTGACCTTGAGCAGTATCCTACCTTCACCAAGAATGATGCTACAATACAGAGACACGATGACCAGCTGTAATAATTGGCTTAATCTATGGTGTCATTCAAAGGGGATCCAATGTCCATCGGCCTGGGGTGACATGCTGGACAAGCCATGCTGATTCGCAGGGGATGGCTTGCACCTGTCACCCTTGGTCTTCCGGAATTTGGCTAGGGCTCTTGCCACCCCCATAGTGCCTTGTTTAGGCAGGGCTCAGGTTCTAAACCTACCACCCTAGAACACAAAAAGGAAATAAACTAAGGGTAATGCTGCTCAATGCCAGACGTCTGAACCTCAAGATGCACGCACTCGAAGCCCTTCTCGGTATGGAGAACATCGATGTTTGTGCTGTGACTGTAACCTGGTTCAGGGCTCCTGACAGCACCCCGGCAGAATCAGGTGTTACCTCATATCATGCGTTCCAGCCCCGAAATCCAGACGACACCAAGTAAGGAGGGTGGGTGTCCATATTCATCAAGGACACCCTCACCTCAAGGTTGGTGGCAACACACGATGTATCAGAGACCATCCAGGTGCAATTAACCGTAGGCAAGACTGCTCTGCAGTTTGTAGCAGGTTACATGCCACCCTCTCAAACTCAGGAACCTCACACAGCTTTCCTGAAAACACTGGAGGGGATAAATGTATCTCCAAACACCATCATACTGGGTGATTTCAACTATCCAAATATAGACTGGGATCACTACTCAAGCCCCAACCCTCTAGCCCAAAGGTTCCTAGAGTTCATAACCTCATATGCCATGGAACAATTAGTCACCATCCCCACAAGAGGAGACAACATACTAGATCACATCATCATGAACATGGGGTCACAATGTTCAACACCAGAAGTATACCCATCATTGGTGAGATCAGATCATAAACTAATCTCACTGGGAGTCCACATCCCGCCCCCACCCCAGATAAAGAAGACCACAGTGAAGAACTTCTCAGAAGCCGACTTCACACTTCTGAAGACTGGTGTGGTCTCTTTCAAGGCCCCCAAGCCAGCAGAAACCATTACCCAAGCCGCTGAATCACTTACAAATGCCTTCTACCAGCACCTCCAGGACTGCATGGATCAGGCAATCCCACACAAAACAAAGACTCTTTGTACCAAAGGCATGCATGCAGTCTGCTGGACCCCAGCCATAAACATGCTCTACATCAGAAGGAAGGGGCTACTACAAGATAGAGCAAACTCTGTAGAAGGGAAGACACCCCTGCTCATTATGAGTAAAGAACTGAGATCTCCCATAAAATCATCCAGGGCACATTTTGAGCGGAAACTCGCTAAGGACTCAGAAGACAATCCTGAGGCCTTTTTTAGCTATGTCGGAAACCTGGGAGGTGACTCCCAGATATGCTCAGAATTAGTTCATAATGATGTAAAAATCACTGAACATACAGACATTGGCAACATACTGGCTGACAGGTTCAGTGCAGATTTCCCCCCCTACCCCCCAAAGGGAGGGATATCTATACCAGGCAATTGTAGCCCCCCAAACATCTCAAATGCTCAGGTGAGAACTGCTCTATCCAAGGCGAGAAACACAGCATCCATGGGACCAGATGGTGTCCCCGGTTGCGTGCTCCACGAACTCAATGAGGAATTAAACCCGCAGTTAGGGCAGCTGTTTAATCTTAGCCTCACCTCAGGATACGTACCCAAGGAGTGGCGTATGGCAACGGTGGTCCCACTTCACAAAGGAGGTGCCTCCACCGACCCCGGACACTACTGTCCCATCAGCTTGACAAGCCTGGTCTGCAAAGCTATGGAGAGGATCATAATGGAACTCATAAATGAAGACATAGGGGACTTGCAGACTTTGGATCCAACCCAGTTTGGCTTTGTCAAGGGCGATCATGCCTTTTAAACTTGGTTGACTTTTTCAAAACGGTCACCAAGGCCATTGATGAGGGCAAGGCAGTCCACACAGCCTACCTTGACCTGGCAAAGGCTTTCGATACAATACCCCACTCGGGTATCATTGACAAACTCACCAGCTTAAATGTAAACCCATACATCACAAGATGGGTTACAAACTGGTAGGTGACAGAACCCACAGAGTCAAGGTTGCTGGTGCCATGTCACACTCCAAGCCTGTCACAAGTGGTGTCCCACAGGGCTCAGTCCTGGGCCCACTTTTGTTCGGCATCTACTTTTCAGAAGTACAAGCAAACACAGGTGGATTATGGCTGACAAAGTTTGCAGATGACTGCTAACTGGGAACCATAGTTGAAAACCCATCTGACACAGACATCCTTCAGACGGGTCTCATAGAAATGGATAACTGGTGCCAGAGCCATGGCCTAAAGTTAAACGCTAAACAATGCATAGTCATACCCTTCGGGAAGAACAAGGTTACCCCTAGTTCCCATATAGGTGTTACTCCTCTAAGCACAGGGGAGGTTATCAGGGATCTGGGCACCCAGGTTGACAGTAACCTTTCGTTTGACACTCACATTGCCAAAGTAGTTAGGAAGACCTTCTACATTGCCCACCTGATCATGCAGGGATTCACATCTAGATCAAGGGAGGTCATTGTTCCCCTGTACTCATCACTCATCAGACCAATGATTGAGTACAATGCCCCATTCGGAATGTATCTGACCCGACACCTGCAGCAATTGGACAGGCCCCAAACATTCCTCACCAGAGGGATAAAAGGTCTCAAATGTATGTCTTATGCTGCCCGACTGAAGGAACCCCAGCTCTATTCAGTCACTTACCGTCTGCTCAGAGGTGGCCTGTGCCTGACATACTAGGCCATGTCCAACCCGGAATTAGTGAACATGCTTCACCTCAAAACCTCTAAATCCATCAGATCTACAAGTGCAAGAGACTTAAACCTCAACACGGCTATAAATAGGGCATGCTGGAGGGACAGATTCATCACCCAGAGACTCCCTATGCTGTGGAACATCATTCTGGTACATGTGAGGCTGGGCACCTCGCTGGCTTTGTTCGAGAGAAATCATGACCAATGGATGGGAGATCACAGGTATACCCCAGGGATAACATCAGTGTCACTGCTTGACAGAGGCACAGCAAAATAATGGGCATATTATCCTTAGAACTGAAGGGGTGGCGGAAGCCACAAAACTCTGGGCTAGGCTTATATATGCCCTAGGGCAGATAGCCTAGTATGAACCTATGAACATCGGCCTGGTGCTGTTCCTGCTATTAGGACAGTGGTCTGCAGCAAGCTATATAGTAGTAGGCAGTTTTAGCAATTGGTATTTGACCATGGCTAATCCATGTTGCTTCTTGTTGTGGTACAAACTTGGGGGTGTGGTTATCCATGAAATTTATTGCTAGTCACCCTCGTTTTGTAGCTTGTTCCATGTTTTTGCACATGTACATCCCTGTATGAGGTGTGACCTGGTAGTGTTAGGGTGCTGGTGTGGGTTTTGACCCAGTTGTCTATTATAGCACTGATATCTACATCCTCTATACTGTGTGCGTTTACACTGCATCTTGCTGTTTATACTTCTGGCATTGGGTAGCATTACATCTAGGTTCCTATCCCTTGTGGTACCTATGAATGTGGGTTTGTGTTTTTGTGGTTTGTGATTGGTGAGGGTGGATGTTAGTCAGGGTCCTCAGGTGTGCATATGGTGCATGGTGTTACATTACTTGACACATGGCATTCATGCCTCAGGTGGTGCTGCAGGGCTGCCTCTGTCGGATGCACATACTACACTCCCTGTACATGTTTGGAAGCAGGTTGTGTCATGTTAGGCATCCATGTTACTATATGAGTGAGTCAGAGCAGGTATCAGTCCCTGTGTTCCAACTGACCAAGTGTATGTGCTATGCGTTGCCTCTTTGCCAAGGCCAGGGCATACTGGGCATGCCTCCTTCTGCCTACTGGGGCAAGGTCAGGTTGTTCCTCCTCTGAGTCACCCTCTGCCTGTGGTGGCCTTGGCAATGGTGGGGGTATGTTTGGCCCAGCCCTATGCTGGTCCTGCTGCAGCTGTTTCCGCAGGATCATATTATGTAGCATAGCACATATCATGATCATTTGGGTACATGTAGTTGGTGTGTACTGCAAGGCTCCACCAGATGTATCCAGACACCGGAACCATGACTTGAGCAGCCCAAACACACGCTCTATGACATTACGTGTTTGTGCATGTGCCTCATTTTGGCGTTCCTGTTCAGGTGTGTGTGCATTTCTGATGGGTGTCATCAGCCATGGCTCAAGTGCATAACCTGCATCCCCCACTAGGTGTCCGTGTGGGAAGTCCCCACTGGCAAATGATTGGCACAGCTGCGTCAGATGCCAGATGTGGGAATAGTGGTAGCTCTCAGGGCAGCCAGCACACACATTCATTATTATGCCCTGGGCATCACACATGACCTGGCAGTTGATGGAGGGGAATCCCTTGCGGTTCATGTAGTCTCTACCCCGCTCACTGGCTGGTGCTTTGATGCGTATGTGCGTGCAGTCTATTGCACCAAATACCTCAGGGTATCCCGTTATTTGCTGGAAGAGATGCATATTGCTGGCCACAACCTCACAGGCATTGGGGAAATATCCCAAACAGCACACAAACAACCCAAGGATAGGAACCATGATCCACAAAATATTTTTAAAAAAGGTTTATTACTCCAACCATAAGGAACTTAACACGAATTGTTAAGCGCTTTCGTGTAATACCATACACTTCATCAGAACAATTAAAAATATCATAATCAAGGTTTTAAATAGTAAAAAAAAACGCCAAAACCATCTAACAATTGAATACATTCAACTTAATTGATACTACTATTTAAAGCGATAGCATCACATGAAACCTGAATATCGTGTAATTATAAATGCATTTGCCAACATTTATTAATTTATATTTATTAAGTGTTGTGAAGTGTGGGTGGTGGATGTTCAGTGTATACACAGGTTCATTACGGACACTTGTGGTCCGATGTGTGTTCCTGTGTTCTTTTTACTATGTTAGTTTTAATAAACAATATGTTGTATTTTTTGAGTTATTTTAACATTTATTGACAATTCTTAGGTGCTGGAGTGTTGGCAAATGCATTTATAATTACACGATATTCAGGTTTCATGTGATGCTATTGCTTTAAATAGTAGTAACAATTAAGTTGAATGTATTCAATTGTTAGATGGTTTTGGCGTTTTTTTTACTATTTAAAGCCTTGATTATGATATTTTTAATTGTTCTGATGAAGTGTATGGTATTACACGAAAGCGCTTAACAATTCGTGTTAAGTTCCTTATGGTTGGAGTAATAAACCTTTTTTAAAAATATTTTGTGGATCGTGGTTCCTATCCTTGGGTTGTCTGTGTGCTATTTGGGACATTGTTGAACCTGTGGATACATTGGGGAAATATACATGATCACCGACATGTGCTGACATGGCATCCAGGAACTGGTGCAGTACCCTGGAGGCTGATGCCTGTGATATCCCCATCATATCACCAGTTGGTCTCTGGAAGGTACCTGTTGCTAGTATTCTTAGGCCAACACATACCTTGGTTTCCACTGGGATGGGTTCCCCTCTGTTGGTTCTGTGTGTGAGGCGTGGCCTGCACAGCTCAACAATTTGCTGCAGAAGGTCTCTGTCCACTCTGTAGCACTCTACTATCTCCAGCTCATGTAACCCATGGTAGGTGACCCTGGGCCTGTATACTCTTCTCCTTTTCCTCACTCTGGGTTGTCTGTCAGCATCTGCATTGTCACCACCCTCAGCAATTCGCCTGTGCCTGATTATAACAGCTATGGCAGCCCCTAGCATTTCTGCTCTGAGTTCAGCTTTTTTCAGTTTTCAATTCTGATAGCTTACTTTCTTGCAGTATCTCATGTGAGAAACAGCCTGCACTGCTGTTTGCAGTGTTTTAAGTGCTGGGTTGGGCTTCTAGTCTGCCTGTGTAATTGCCTGCTTCCAATTGTTTCCACCAATTAACTCCAGCAGTATCCTCTGGCAGTTTCCCTGTATTTTGGTTGTTTCCTCTCTGTTTCCTCAAGGGGAGCACTGTGCACACCAGTTTAAGCACGCTCACTGTTGCTTAAACACGCGCACCCATCCTTACATGGTGTTACACGCGCGCACACATCCTTACACGGTGTGCACTTGGCTGATTCACGGTAAAATGCACGCACACTGCCTTACACACGTGCACGCCTGCGCAAACCATTGTAAACGGTTTGCAACACGCTCCCACATGTTAAACCTGCCTTACACGTGTGCGCACGCGCACATGCACGTATTTCAAGAAAATTTGAGTGTAGGGATAGTGTGCACCCTCTGTTTCTTGACTTTTCTAGTGTTCTGTTGGGACACACCTCTCTCCCTGTTGTCTGTCTGTCATCTGTCACCTTACATTGCCCTCCAATCTGATACATTTATTTCTATCATTTCCCCCCGTGATGTCACCTACCTCTTACTCTGTTCCTCCCCCTTCTGTAACTCTTACACTACTCAGAAAGTGCTCATTACCTATGTGGCAGTGTGATTCAGTATTGTAACCCTCATTTACATAGGATTGCCTAGTAATGCTTAATTACATATCTTACACGGAGCTTCCCCCCCTTGACAACCACTACACGGAGGCCATATTGTTTTTGGTCTGCTAGTCCCTCCATTGACATTCCATGTAATACATAAATCCCACAATTGTGGGATTATAAGCTTCGGTTTTCAGTTTTAGGTAGCGCACCCTGTTTGCGCAGGTGTGCGCTGCAGTTAAACATCATAATCCCACGTAAAAAAATAAAGTTATTTAAAATATTTTTGCAACACTTTTTTATGCCAATGGCCACATATTTGGCCATTGGCATGCTTAATGAAACATATGCCCCCTTTATTTGGAGCTGACATAGCTCCGTTTTCAATTTTGCAGAAATGTACTCAGTTGTCAGCTGAGTACATTTCTGCAGCTAACACGTCCGTTACGGACTGGTTTGGGCTCTTGGATCGCTCAAATACCTCATTTGCATATCTTTGAGCTGCAAATGAGGTATTGAGCATTCACCTTGTCCATGTAAGAGACGTGTTAGCTGTCTCTTACACGGAGGTTTTGGCTGTTCCTGGATCGGGAGGCTTACACAGAGGCTTACACTACTCTTAAACTCCGTGTAAGCCTTCCTGAATCCTGCCCTATATGTGTCAGAAAGGTAGTTCTCTGTGTCAGATTGTAAACCTCAGAATACCTGTGTCCAATGAGATATCAAATATATCGTGTGCCTTATAAGAATTCCCACCAAAAATGTTATCCTCTAGGTCCACCTGGAATGTTTCCTACATATTCTCCCTATCTTGAAAATACAAATAGGCTCTCAAAAGAAATAAATATTCAAAGTCCAAGTAACCAAAATTCAGAAAGCATTTTTTTTTTGGGGGGGGGGGCAGTTCCTCATACACTTCAATCAAGTAGTTTCCCAGGTCTTTTACAACTGTTCAAGTCCAGGTGGTCATAGACCAGTCACATGGCCAGGAACTCAAGCATCATGTGGACCACACAGGCTACTGTTCAGACTGAAACTGAAATGTTTGGACAAGGTGCAGAAGTCATTTGGAGAGAGGAAAGCGGATGCACCTTGCTTGTTAACAGTACCATTGCTGAGGCTTTCTTGTACATATTACGACTGTTACACCTTGCCTGTACACATCACCACTGCTGCACCTTGCCTGCACACTTCACTGCTGGTGCACCTTGCCTGCACATATGACTACTGCAACTTGCCTGTACACAACACCACTGCTGCACCTTGCCTGTTCACATCACCACTGCTGTGCCTTGCCTGTACACATCATGACTGCTGCATCTTAACTGTACACGTCACCACTGTTGCGGCTGCCTGCACACATTAGCACTGCTGCACCTTGCCTGCACATATCACCACTGCTACACTTTGCCTGTGCACATTATGGTTGCTGCGCCTTGCCTGCACACATCACCAATGCTGTACCTTGCCTGTACAGATTAAGACTGCTGCACCTTGCCTGTAAACATTACTTCAAGTTAGGCAAGTGCAAAAGAGAAGGCGTGAGAGGTGATGGAAGTGTGGATCAGGTTTTTAGGCAGCAATTGAAATGTCAAATTTAGGTTTACAGAGTAGGATGAGAGTTTTGCGTTTAGGGACTTGGGGGAGTTTAGAGTTTGGAGTGCAGGGAGTTTTAAGTTGAGGAAGCTATCAATAATTTTGGTTTAGGAAGCAAAAGGGGAACTCTAGGGCTAAGCAGCAATCAGGGAATGTTTGTTAAGACATGGGAAGGAGAATTTTATAGTTAGGCCTCAATCATGGCTTTTTGAGTTAGGAGAGTTTTAGGGTTAGAGTGTGTACTCAGTTTAGGATTAGGGATTGGGTGGGAGTTTTAAGGTTAAAGTTAGTGCTCTGATAGAGCTATATAGTAAACTATGGTCTCATGGTAAAGCAACTAGTGGAAGGTAGGACACAACAATTTAAAGCCAATGACAGAAAGCACATATGTGATAAACTTATAGCAGACAAGCACTTATAGCTAATGTTATATTTTCTCCTGCATTCCTGTTTTTAATATAATTTCCAAGAGAAATCAGCCTTTGCAGTGTGTCATCCAATGGCTTGATTGACTGGTATTATAAAGAATATTGTCCTTACCATAAATTGTTATAAATATGGTACCAGTTTTAGACATATATTTTTATGTAGATTATTGTTAAACAGTCCTACAAGTCTGTTTATAGCAGCATAACAGAAACAGGTCACAGGAAAAAGTAAAAGATGGGTGTTAAAAAGTAGGCCACATGTTGGTTTTATGTAATTAAAAAAATAAGAAAAGACTACTGTCTTCATAATTTACAAGAAAAAGTATTTTCTGACTTTTCTCTAAATGTTGCTGAAATATGTAACAACACATTCAAATAACTTTACTATTACGTGAAGCAGTATACACAATCAATATTGCACATTAGAGTTTTTATTTTGGTAGTAAGAGAAAAATTGTTTATTAGTTGATGGCATGATTTGTCCTGCAAAATCTCACATTTCTGGAAGACTGTCACATTTTGGGCTTTCAAAAGGTAGAAGCCCTAGTAGTTGGCCATATTTTTGTGTATTGATCCACTTGTAAGACAGGTAAGTGGTATTCTTTCTTGAGACTGCAACAGTAATAAAAAACACAGATAGCTATCACTTTGTTATGGTCAGTGATTATGGTAATGATGAAGTTTTGGTGTGCTGTAATGTAACAAATTGAGGGAGGATAATGCAACAGAAGTAAGAAAATGCAATACAAGTTATTTGTACTGCAGTTTAACATAAATTTCATAACAGTACACATTAAAGTGCAGTTGTAATTACCATAACAATAGTAGTTAGAATCCCTCACTGTTGTAGTACCCTTTGGTTATTTTTGGCTGCATTCTAGGCAGGATACAACAATCAGCCAATATCCAAATAGCTCTGGCTCCCTCCCACACCTACAATCTGACTGCTGATTGGACAGTCTCTTGGAGGGAAATAAACAGACAAAAGATTAGACAGCTTCAGGACTTTCTTGCCTAAACAAAAACAGAAAGCTTACTCATCATGAAACCCCTTCTTCTTTCAGCTTTTCCCAGTTAGGGGTCACCACAGTGGCTCACCTGTCCACTCATGACTGGCAGTGGAGTTTTTATGGTGCTAAGTTGCCAGCCCATCGCCTAACCTTCCACAAAAGGCACATACACTTATGGCCACTTTAGAGTGTCCAATCCACCTACAGTAAGTCTTTGGGATGTGGGAGGAATCTGGAGCAGCCGGAGGAAATGCACGCAACCACAGGGAGGACATGCAGGCATCACAAAGAAAGCACCCCAGCTGAGGACTGAATCAGAGAACCTCTTGCTGTGAGGCGGCAATGCTAACTACTGCACCACTGTGGCCACCCTACTCATCATGAAACCCCTAAAAGGTATAAATATAGAGACATTTATTCCAGTAATTAGCTGTAAACAGTAGTGGTTGTAGACAGTGCAGCTACAGCAGCAATGCGGAATCCAAACATCTGCTGCTATGGGTAAGTGCAACTTACACAATTGTACTATGTTCAGTGTAGTCACACTGCTGCAGTAGCCTTTAGCTACATGGATTGAGTACCAAAGCTTATCCAATCCAGGAGGTGGAAGGAAAAGGGTTCAAAAGCCCCTGGAGAATCTTCATAGCAGTGTCAATCCTTTTATTTATTTATTTATTTCCAGTTTGGTGACCAGGGAGGTCCACTGGGCTCAAAGAGCCTATTTTCAGTGGAGGCCCGGGGAGAAAAGCTCCATAGTACAAAGTATAAACTACATAATTCAGACTACATAGTACAAAGAAAAGCTAGATAATTCAAAGTTAACAGAATAAAATACACAGTAGCAAAAAGGTGCTGCAACAACTTGTAAGTATTAAATAGCAAACTAAGAACAGGTAAACTGCAACATATATACAATATATAATACATATTTACATGTTTGTAGGTTGAGAACAGTAGTAGAGAGTAGAATTTGTTCATAGGTTAGGAATTTCAGATAGTGATCTTAAAGTAGTTACAAGGGGTAGATCCCTGGTAAGTAAGGAAAAAAAAGGGACTTTGAATGTGATAAAAGTGATTATGAGATAAGGACGTTAGGTAGGTAGAGAGCAGTTGCACTTCCAACTATGGGAAAGGTCGGAATGGAGTTTGGTTTTGAAGTGTTCAAAGTTTTCAGAGATTCATAGAGATGCAGGGAGAGTTCCATTTTTTGGCTAAGGTAAAGGATAGAAGTAGATGCCCAGTGGGAAGATTTGGTTTATACACAGAGATTAGGATTTGGTAGGCAGATCTTAGGGGTCTGTGAGGGGTGTATAAAGGTAAGATATTAGCAAGTGCTGGACATGTATTAGGTTTGAAAATAAGCTTGTGGACTGTACAGAGTTGGAGGTAGTCCAGGTAATTGGGAAGATCTAGCCACTGCAGCTGGTGGAGAGGTATACAGTGGTGTGTAGAGTAATTGGATGAAGTTGCAAATTTTGAAATTTTATTGTAGCAGGTTTCCAGTTTAGAAGAGTTGGAGAAAGATAGATTGGTTAGCAAGGGAGCACCATACATCAGAGAGGGTAATAAATAGGTTGAAGCAAGGGTCAGTTTAGTTGAGGGGGAGAGGAAGTGTGAGTTTCTGTACAGCATGCCAAGTTTCTGATGGGTTTTCTTAATATTTAGTTGAATATGAATATCAAATTTTAGTTGCTCATCAATAGTAACCCCAAGAAGTTTGGCAAAAGGAACAATTTCTATAGTGGAGTTAGCATGGCTGATAATTTTAAAGGAGGTTTTGTCAAGAGGGATAGATTTTGATGGGGAGAATAGTAGTATTTTAGATTTGTTGGCATTTAGGGAGAGATGATTTTGATGCATCCATTTCTCAGCAGTCGAGAAAGCAGACTGAGTTTTAGTTTGGAGGTCAAGGAGGTTGGAGGCAGAGCAGACTAGTGTTGAGTTATCTGCATATTGTACTATTCTGGTGTTGGGAATTGATGTGTGGAAGTCATTAATGAAAATATTAAAGAGCATAGGGCTGAGTATGGATCCCTGGGGTACCCTGGTTAGGATTGGAAGGAAGGCAGAGGTACCAGTTTTCCATTTCACAGCCTGGGATCTATCAGAGAGGTAGCTGCTAAACCAGGTAATGGTGTTTTGTGAAAGGTTAAGTTTAGAAAGATGGGTAAGAAGATGGGTATGGGAGACAGTATCAAAAGCTTTGGAGAGGTCGAGGAGGGCTGCGGATACTAGATTGCCAGTGTCACGGGCATGGTTTACTATGTCTAGAAATGAAAGAAGAGCTGTTAATGTGCTATGGCCAGGACGGAACACATGTTGTGTTGGGGTGAGGAGTTGGTTATTTGTAAGGAATGGCATTAGTTGGAGGTGGATACATTTCTCAAGAATTTTTGAAATAGGAAATAGAATTGCTATGGGTTGGAAGTTGGAGTAGTGTTTGTTTTTGCCTCCTTTATGGAGGGGTAGGATAAAGGTGGTACGCCATAGTTTAGGGACATATGATCCCTGTATGGATCTGTTGATGAGTATACTAATGGGAATGGCAATGCTGTCTACTGCTAGTTTTAGAAAGATAGAAGGGATGTTGTCAGGGGCATTGGAGCAAGTCAAGTTTAGAGAGAAGTTTTTTTATGTATGATGTGGGGATGGGTTTGAGATGAAAAGTAGGAGTGTTTAGGATGGAAGATTGGGGAGAGGATATGAGATGGGGGAGGAGTTGTTAGGGAAGGTTTTGGTGAGTTCTGCTATTGAGTTAGTAAATAATGAATTGAACAGTGTAGCTATTTCTGTGTCATGTTTGCTAGTGTCGGGGCAAGGGTTGTTTTTGGTGCCTGGATTAAGAAGGGAGTTGATGGATTTCCAGAATTGTTTGGGGTTTGTGGAATGAGTAGTCTGGAGTTTGATATAGTATAATTTGTTATCCTGTGTAATATGTTTTTTAGCTAAGTTGCGGAGTCGTTTATATTTAAGAAGCGTGTCAGGGTTTTTATTACGATGGTAGAGTTTCCAGGTCTTGTCCCTTTGTTGCATGAGTGTTTTGGTATCTTTAGTAAGCCAGGGGGGCAGAATTGTTTTTTATACATTTTGTTCTTGGAGGGGCTTGGGAGTTAAGGGTATCCAAGAAGGTTGAGTTGAAGAATTCAATGGCATCGTCAAGAGGAAGTGTTTTTAATTTGTTCCAATTTATCAGTTTGAGGGAATTGGAGAAAGCTGTGGGCTTAAAGTTAGTGAGATTCTGAGTATGGATATATTGGTGTATGTGAGGAGAGGAGGGGTTGCTCTATGGATAAAGGCTGGCAAGTGATCATTAATGGATTCTGGTAAGGTGCCAGTGTGGGAGATTTTATTTGGGTGGGAGACAAGGATCTAGTCCAGTATGGAGCCTAGGGGTTTATTTTTATTGGGTCTGGTAATAGCATTTGTGAGTTGAGTGAAATTACATAGATTGGTTGAAATGGTGGGATCATTACCAATGATCTTGTTCCAGTCAATGTTTACATCTCCTAGGATGTATGTCTCAAGGCTGATATTAGATGAGGCCCAAAGAAGGATTTCCTCAAGGGTATTTGGATTGTTTCCAGGGGGATATAGAGAGCTATAACACAAATGCTTTTATGGTTATTTAGTTTTAGTCCTTGACCTAGAAAAGGACTCCAGTATGTAATGCTTTGTAAAGGTATGTACAGAGGACTATGTAGTTGCCTCTAGACTGTTTCTAGAGTCTACTGCTTTATAATATGTCATGAAAGAAAAAAAAAAGTTATGTACTTGCCATAACATTCCATCTGTATTGTCAGTTTTTATTCTTCCTCAACTGTTGGGTTCAGGTCTGATCCTTGGATTCGACTTGGCCGTTACTATATCTCGTGGCCACCAAAAATATATGGAGCTCCTCCCTTACCCATAATGCACCAACTCCTAGCATACCTCAGATTTCGTTTGCTGTTTTACAAAAGATAGAAAGAAATACTTTAAAAATATTAACCAAATAAGTCATATCCTGGCACCATATAGTGGTGTCCGTATAATCAACAGTTCTTCCAGAAATCCTTTGTGAGCAAGGTTGGGAGTTGGTGGGTGGGAAGTTATGGAAGAATGAAAATAGACAACACAGATGGAATGTTACAGTAAGTACATAATTTCTTTATCTGATGTTATCAAGTTTCATTCTATCCTCAACTGTTGGGATAGAGTCCCCATCTACCTAAATTCCTGGGTGGACTCGTAAGGAAGGATATTTCTGAGCACAACTGAGCCAAAGGTTGCTCTTCCCCTTGAGACCAGATCCAGTTTGTAATCAGTAATAAAGGTATGAGGATTGGCCCAGGTCGCAGCCGCACATATATCATCTCATCTATGGAAAGCCTAGATAGAAACATTGAGAAAGTTGCTATGGATCTATTTAAATGGGCTATTAAAGGTCTTTGTAAGGTTAGACCCAACATGTTGTATAAAAATGATATACAGTCTATAAGCCATCTGGCTAAAGTCATCTTTGCAACTGATTTGCCCAATTTAGAATCTGCAAAGGATACAAATAATTGATCTTTTTTTCTAACTTCTTTTGTTCTATGTAAGTAAAAATGTAATTGTCTGTGAACATCCAATAAGTGCAACATATATTCACCTTTGTAATTCTGAAAACTGGTAAATCGATGGACTTGTTGATATTGGATTCTGACACCACCTTAGGAAGGAAAGAAGCATTGGTATGTAATGTTACTGTATCCTTATGAAAAATCAAGTAAGGAGGTTTAGAGGACAAAGCTTGAAGTTATGAAATTCTTTTAGAAGAGGTAATGGCTACTAGAAAGATAGTTTTCCCGGTCAGGATTTTCAGATCACATTTAGTCTTTGGTTCAAAGAGAGAATGAATTAATGCCTGCAGCACCAAAGTTAAATCCCATGGTGGAGTAGGATCTTTATATGGAGGTCTCAGTAGCAGGGTACCTCTCAAAAAGGGTTTACAAAGCTTAAATGAAGCTAAGGAAGAATTCTCAAATCCAGTATGAAAATTAGAGATTCCTGCTAACTGAACTCTATTCTCTGAGGAGCTAGCTCTCCTCATTAAAAATTCTTGCCAAAAATTCAAGAACACTTTGTACAGGCTATAAGAAAGGGTCAGTGTGTTTCTGCCATGCCAAAACAAACCTTTTTCATTAACTTCTGCACAGTTTTCTAGTAGAAGATAAGAAAAATGTGACTGACAGGGGAAGAGAGCATCAGTTGCCTGGCTACTAAAGGAATTGAAAAAAACACACTGTTAGCTTGATGTTTGAGATATCCAGGTAAACCATGTTTGTTGGGTGAGATAGAAGGTCTAGAATCAGATACTGAATCCATGGTGGGTAAAGTAGATGAGGCCAAAGGAAGTGGAACCAAATTTGTTGAGGCCAGTAAGGTGCAATGAAAATGACTTTACTCTTCACCCAAGCAGCTTTCTGTAGTAATTCTGAAATTTGGAAGTTTGAGGATAGACAGAGAAGACTGGGGGGGGGGGCAATTTAACAGGAGATGCAAAAAGACTGCAGCAAGGTGGCCCCTTTGACAGAAAATCATATCATTTCTGTTACTTTCCTGTTGGGAGAACACTTGTGAGGTAGTAGAATGGACCTGCTCAATTTGTTTGCTATCACATTGGACTTCCCCAGAATGTGCTTTGCTTTCATAAAATGGTTGGAACAAATCTCCCATTGCCACACTCTGAGGTTTCTCAACACAAGGAGTAAGACCTGGTCCTCCCTTGTTTGTTGATGTACCAAACTACTGACACAATGTCTGTCTGGATCACAATTATTCTGCATGGGAGAGAGTCTTGGAATGCCTGGAATGCTAAGAGCACTCTTCTCATTTCCAGAACAGTGTTTTGGACTGTCTCCCCCAGGAAATGCCCCCACATCCAATCTGGAAAGCATCTGTTGTCACTATAGCCGTGAGCTGAGGGATGATCAAAAGATGGTCCTGTAGAACTTGATCTGATTGAATCCACCACCAGAGGTATCTCTTGCATGCCTGAGTGATTCTTATTTGTGCTGACATGCTTTGATAAAGAATCAACCACTGTGTTGCTAGCATCCATTGAAGAATTCTCATATGAAATCTTGCTAGAGGAACTAAAATTATGGCCACTGACACTACTCCAAAAGTTGCAGAATCAATTTGGGTGAAATTATGGTACTGCAAATTATTTTCCTAACCTGGAATCTGAGAGCTTGCATTCTCAAGAGAGGAAAGGAAGCTGCCACTGATACCATGTTGAACACCACCCCTATGAATTCCAAAGTTTGAGTTTGTTGTAACTTTTTTATAATTTATGGTTATCCCTAGATGTGAGAAAGTCTGGACTAGCTAACATCTTAGTCCTATTAGTATGTGTTTGGGCAGGGCAGTAATGAACCAGTCATCTAAGTATGGAAACTACCTTGCATTTGGTGAACACCCTGGGAGGTGTGGTGTGGCCAAAGGACGGTGCTCTAAACTGATAGTGACTGTCTCCCAGCCAGAAGCATAAGTACCTTCTGGAGTGTCTGTTCATTTTTATGTCATAGTACACATCCTGAAGGTCTAGAGAGCACATCCATTTGTCCTTCCCTAAAAGGGCAGAATTGACTGAACTGTAACCATCTGAAACTTTGCTGAACTGACTTGTTCCAGTCTCTGAGATCCAAAACTGTTCTGCAGTCCCCAGTTTTCTTTGGCATGAAAAAGAATCTTGAATAAGTTCCGGATTCTGTCTGGTCTGGTAATACCTCTTGGCTAACATTTTCTAGCAGCTTTTGTATTTCTAGTGCTGCTGCTTTCTTCTGACTGGGTGGAACATTGGGAATTTTGAGTACAGGTGGAGGTGGTAAGGAAAAGGGAATTATATAACCTCTGTGAATAATCCTCTACACCCATATATCTTTTGTTACCTCTAGCCAGGCTCTCTGATGCAGTGATAGTCGACCCCCATTTGCCTCCAGAGTCGGACAATTGGGCCATCTTTTAGGAGTGCTGCTAGGGTCTATCAGACAAGTAATCCATGGACCCTTGGTTCTGTGGGCCTGCTTTGCTGTGTGGGTCTCACCATCCATTTGAGCTCTACCTCTGCCCCTGGAGGAACTATCTCCACATGGATCTTAGAAAAGACCCTGAGACTTCCTGAACCACATTCTTCAACCACCTTGTTGATGCCTAGAAAATGATCTTTGAGGGGGTCATAAAACATACGCCAACTGCAGAAAGGGTCTTTCCATCCTTTTCACATCTAGAGAATGTGACCGTCACTTTTGGGCCAAACAATGATCTGCTGTCAAAGGGAGTATTGATGAACAAAGACATGAAGGGCTCTGCAAAATCACACAAGCATATCCAAGCATGCCTCCTGATGGAAGTATGTAACAATGTGAAGAAAGCAGAAAGAAGAAATCCACAGCACAAACACATGTTTAATAAAAAAATGCAAAACTCTAGCATCTCGGCTTGCAGCCTTCCAGGAGTAATACAAAACACACAGCCTTACACAGACTTTATATAACACCATTCATCAATTAATTATTTAATTACATAATAATTGTTTCCAATTAATCTCTAAATTTAAGCCTACAGGTACCATAGTATTGAACTTTAAAATATAAACAGATTCTTTACAAAGAAGTTTGACCTTAATATCACATATTTCACCAATTTTCATAAAATCTTGCTCTAAAACAGAAGCTTTTAACAAAAAAACGATCAGCATTATGAACTGTTTTGAAATGCATTGCAACATTACTTTTTATTTTACCATTCTTTATATCTCTTATATGTTTCTGCATTCTTACTTTAAATTTTCTTTTGCTTTCTTCTATATAAAATAAATTACAAGGGCAGCTGAGAGCATATATTATCCCTTCACTGTTACATGAAAAGCTAGCACCAGGAGAAAACTTAATACCATTTATTTTCTTAAAATTTGTAACACAGAAACATACAGAGCAACCACCAAAGGGTGAGTGCCCCTCATGGCAGGAATTATGTGCAGTGTCTCATTAGGGATAGAGAAATAGCTAGAAAACTAAAAATCTTTCAAACATTTTGTAGGAAATACAAGGACTATTTGCTGTTATTCCCTCCAACTCCATGTCCTAAAGTAAAAATGTTCAACAGCTATGTAATATTTTATTAATCCTATTACTCAGTCTATTATACACTGAAACAAAATATATCTGATTTTTGCAAGATTCAATATTATTCCTTTCTCCATGCATGACATTTTGACACTGATTTAGCACTAGCCTCGTACTAACCTATGAACCAGTCTAAATGCTACAACTCTTTGTAAAGACTTCTTAAACACATTGCAGTTATAACCCCTGTTAATAAAAGTGTACCTACACTCTTTTACAAAATCCCCCCAATCACTACAAATTCTGTGCATTCAAAGAAACTCCCCATAGGGTAGGGCTTCCAGCAAGTGTTGGGGATGAAAACTAGCCCCATGCAAAAAATGGAAATTATTTGCAAATGTCCTATGCCCCCATCATTAACACCCTCTAGAGCCAAATCAAGGAAGCGAGCCATGCTACCACACTGTATGTCGCCAAATTTCACACCATAAACATTTTGTTCTAAATCCAACTGAAAATTCATAACATTATGCCTACCACGTATACAAACAACAATTACATCATCTATGTATCTGTAATAGGCAATAACATTATTTTCCATAAACTCATGCTTATACAAATATTCAAGCTCAAAAAGGGCCATGAACAAATTTGCATACATGGGGGCAAAAGATGCTGCCATGGCAGTACCCTGCAACTGGTAGTATACACATCCATTAAAGACAAAAAAATATTTAATAAACAAAATTGTGTAAGTTCCATTACGGAACAGGACAAGGAATAATTGCCCAAAAAATAATTCAAGACTTTAATGCCATCCTGATGTCTAATACTAGTGTATAAACTTTTTTTACCTTGTAACAAAGGTATGGGGTTTGACCCTGAATACCTATAGCTGCCAAGTGTATTACATGGGGGCATTTACACACACACACACACACACACACACACACACACACACACACACACACACACACACACACACACACACCAGTATATATACATGCGCAGTTTCTTAACCAGATAGTGTTCCTGGGCTGAGCCTGAAATCGGTCCATGTGAGTCAGTGTACTAGCCCAGCCTGAATATAATATTGTGCGATAATTTGTTCGTGAGCGTGTCTGTTGCTGTAGAGGAGCAAACTTGTTTTTTTGTTCTGCTACTTTGACTAACTGACCTACAAAGGCTCATAGTTCACTAAAGAATTGTCTCCATATGACAGTGACACATAGTGAGTGTACATATAAAACAAAGGGGCAGAAGTGTAAGACAGTGGTTGAATTCTAATTATTACAGATCTGTTACTGAAATGCAGTGCTGAAATTTAGCACTGTGACCTTCAACAAATCTAAATATTCTGTTGTAGGTCTGTTCCAACCTCCATCTTATATTTTAAAGGAGTGCAATTCTAGTTAGAAGATATGCAAAGTACATCAGAAATGATAGGAAAGATTTTGCTGTTATAATCTGTGCATTGTCTATAAGGAGTGCCCTTGCTTTGCATAATCTGCCTAGCTTTATACTGCTTTTCATAACTAACTTTTTAAACACAGACCATAAGTAAATGGTTGTCAGTTATACATCCAAGGAGTTTAGCAGACACAATTTCTTCAGTGTGTGCAGAATCAAATGCAGAGATACCCATTTTAGAGTTTATAGGGTCCTCAGCCGAGTTAAAATGAACAAGGTTTTGAGTCATGGGCAGAGCAAGTTTTCTTGGTGTGGGAGAGAATAGCACCAACTTTATCATTGATGCATTGAGGTAATGGCTGATAAAATAAAGTCAGTTCTGCAAGGAATGAAAGCAGGCTTGAAGTTTGGTACCAGTGGGTTTAACTGAATAATCTGACAAGGTGATTGGGTCACCACACGCACACTAAAACTAAAAGAGCTTACACTTTCCAAAGTGATTATTCATGTTATTTATAAAGATTACCCCTCTGAGGTGCCCAACCCTTTCCTAGATGAATAGGAGATATGGCTCAGTTCTGTTGGCCTATCTGTGTGTAATGAGAATGGCAGTCAGTGAACCATTTTATTGCACTTATTGTAAATCTTATACTACCAATCACTTCCAAGGCACACACACTTCCTTACTTGTATTGCACTTCCCTGAATCTCCATTCCACTGCAAAACGAGCTTCCCCGAACAAAAACGAGCTGCTTAATCATCTCCATTCCACTCACAAACATCCCATTGCTGCTAATCCATTCTGCTCACTTCTGCCATTTCTGCTCACATTTGCAGCCGGAAATGATGATGTGAGCTACTTGAGCTCAATTCCGACTGGCTGGTAGCCCTGACAGAGCTGACGTCATCGCGTACATGATGACGTCAGCTCCAACAGCGTGATTTTTGAAAAAGTTTAAATTATAGAGCAAAGAAATTGGAAATGAAGGGGTGCCACTCATGAATCGTGGCACCCCTTCATTTGGACCCCAAAACTCAGTAAAAACCGAGTAATTCTGTATGGTTAGGAGGTATGATTGTGTATAATTTAAAGTAACTATTTTGTTCCCTTTATCAAAGAGCTTAATTATAATATCTTTTCTTTGACTTAAATCAACCAGTGACTTCCATTCAGCCCTACTCAAATTATATGTAACATCTTTATGTTTATCAAAACTACCAAACAGTGGGGGCGGAGCCTAGATGGCACTCTGAAGGCAGCACTGTTTTAGAGCTCCTTAAAACTACTTTAAATAACAGGAAATTATTATTTTTTTATTTTGGAAAAACAGTTAATTATTGTTCCTTAGTATATTCATTACTAGTATTTCATTTTTGGAATATATTCTTCAAGAATTTCTTGTCAGAAATCTCTGGAGTTTAAAACTGATCTGGAAAGATGAGTGGCTCAAAGAATTCACATGCAGAATCTACTCTGAGGAAAGAAATTCAATTGATGCCATAAACTTTACAAGAACTATCTATTAAAATGGACAGTTTTAAAGACAACTTAGAAAACCTGAGAGAAAGTTGTCATACTCAAATTTAAATTTTTAAAGAACTTCTTCAGCAGCATCAAGCTAAAATATTAAGTATTGAAGAGTCCTTATCTGACATAGATGGAAGGCTGAAACAGGAGGAAACCCAGGGTGATTTTCTTCAGCAGCAGAATAAATGGCTTATTAACAAGCTAGACGATATGGAAAATAGAGAAAGGAAGATTAATGCGAGAATCTTTGGTTTACCGGAAAAATCTGAAGGAGATGACGTAATTTCTTTCCTTAACTCATGGTTACCTGACATCCTAGAACTGAAAGAATGATTCTCTTATGGTACAGAAAGAGCCCACTGAGCCATTGTGAAACCCATTCCTACATCTTCAACCTCCACACCCAGGTCAGTCGTGGTTAAATTTCTCTCTTATCTAGGCAAAGAGCTTGTTCTTAAATGTGCTTGGAGAAAGTCCCCTCTGAAGTACAAGAAAAATCTAATTAGATTTGACAATGACTTTTCCTCCTGAGTTTTAGAAATGAGAAAGAAAGCCTGGCCACTGGTAAAGTTACTTAAGCAAAGTAAAATAAAAGCACAACTAGCATACCCTGCAAAAATAAGAATTTTCACTTCAAATGAAACAAGGACATTTAATGACGTTGAGGAAGCAATAACTTTCATCAACAACAACATAGTCACAGTTCCGGAGGAAATGGACTGGTCTTTTACTACATCACTAAAAAGATCCCCTGAGAAAAATAATTGGATTGATGTAAAGAAAAAAAAAGCAAAGAACTGACTCAAAAAGTATTCCTTCTACTGCTTCTCTCAAAGAATCAACTAAAACTAAAAATCCATGCTAAAGGTAACAAAATATGTTTTTGTCTACTCATTTTTCAAGCATTTTACAAAGTATCTGTTTAATATGAATACACCATTTACATACAACAGACTTAATGACTGACTAATATACTGCTGCTTAGTAACAACAGTTATTTGTTTAAACTACTCTCTCTCTCTCTTGTTGAACTGCAGTGGTGGTGCTGCGGTAGCGTTGTTGCCTCACAGCAAGACGCTCCCCATTCGATTCTCGGTTAGAGTGTCTTCTGTGTGGAGACATGCGTGAATGGGCATGCCTTCGTTGAAGGTTGTGCATCAGATCTGGCAAATCGGCACGTAAAAATCTACTGCCAATCATTAGCGGACTGGAGTTCCACTGTGGTGACCCCTGACCAGGATAAGCCGAAAGACACAATAACAACTCTCTCTCTTGTATGATGGTGAAGTATAAAAATGATGTTTGGGGAAGAAAATACTTAATATTAACAAATATTGATTATACAAAATTTGATTTGAATCTAACAGGCAAGAGTCACTTCTTGGTATACTAGTTTAAATATGTTTTTGACTCATTTGAGTCATTTGTAATGAAACATGATTTAATTTAAATTTAGACAATGAATAGATCCTGATGACTTAGTTAACAAATATTGTTATGGGTTTCAGTTAAGGGTTTTGTTTTCCCATGAAAAAGTGAAGAGAAGCTCTTTTGTTACATGAGACATGCAGGAAATCTTCACTGTTAGTTCGCAAGCTTCTGTAGTGTACTATGCACACTATCATAAAAGCAGAATGCTCGTTCGATAAAGTTAAGTGCCAGAACACAATAAATATAACTCAATGTACCACTGTTTAAGTCATTATACTTTCCAAAATACTGTAAGCATTTAGGAATATAGTTTCAGGACATTAAAAAGTGTTGTTTGAATATTTAGCTTTCATTTTATAGCTATGTGAAGAAACCCCTATAACACAAAGCGTTGTGTTAATAGAATCATTCTCTGTTTATTTGCTGGAAAACTTTATAATTAGCAAAGAAACACAGTTAAAGTCCTGATTTATCTTAGTACAGGAGATGATATAGACATAAGCATATGATGCTAATGTGCAAACACATTACACTTCCTTATGGCCTTAAAGTGACAGTACTTATGTAAATAGTATAACTGTTCAATATATGTTTTGTATGAAAGAAGGGGTGGAAAGAAGATGTTACGAGGTATGAATATATTATAGTTTACTAAAAATATTGTAAAACAAATAAAATGAATACATTTATACATGTAAAGTTGAAATATTCAGCATTAGACCCCATTATTAGATATCTTGAAGTTCTTCATGAGTGTGCATTATTTAGTTAATAAATAAATAAAAAAGAGAAATGACTTAAGAAATCTATATGTTATATTCAATGAAGTATCAAAGGAAGATATGTTATGTTTGAAAATAGCTACTTGACTAGATAAGAAAAGAATATGTAAGATATAAACAGATACTGGGTCTTTACAAGCATGTATTGAGACAAATTTCATATTTATTGTATAGACATAGCATGCAAAACAGTGAAAAGTCTGCAACATGTTAATAATTGAGACAACATGGCTAAGCTACAAGACTACATTATTAATGGAACTTTTCTTGCTGAAAACTGACTGGTTGTAAAGGCATTCTCACCATGACGCTAACTAAATGAATATCTTATTTACTCTTAATATTTGTCATTATTTAACTTACAGTAATTATTAATGCTTAGTTATTGTAATGCAGCTTTAAACTGAATTGTTTTTTGTAATTAATATTATACAAATGTGAAATAGTAATTTAGGACCTTGTTCATCACATGCAATAGACTACTTAAGGCTCTCATTAAACTAATAAATGAACTCTCTATTGAAGTTTAAGGTTAAGTAACAAAAATGATATAGAGCTCTTCCATGTGTAATTGTTGTATAGCATAGCCTTGAGCAGCACTCGTATACGCATTAGAGCTTATATATATATATATATATATATATATATATATATATATATATATATATATATATATATATATATGCAGAACTTTATAGATCTCATATCTAAACTAATCCATTAGAGTGATGACAGATGTTAGAAATTGTTTAATTCTCTGAGTTTATAATTGTTATTAGTGTAAACAAATTGAACAACACTGACTAAAGTATGTCATATAAGGCAGTTACGAAATGATCTGGTCATCATATAGATACTCATAAAAGATGGAAGGAAATGGATTATCGAACACAGTACATGATAATCCACTTATATTATACAAATACATTATTAAAAAGGAAACATACCCGAATTACCACACACAATGTAATATATGATAAAATTTTTGTGCTTGGAATCTATATCAAGATATTTTTTAGCAAGCACATTTCTAAAGTATCATTGATTAAACTAATCACATATGTTTGATTTGATTTGATTGTAACCTCCAGAATAACGTACAATGGAGCCTCTAACTTTTCATTAATGTTTGGTTCAATTTTTGCAATGATGGCCAATCTGATTGAGCTTTTTAGTTCACTCAGATGGGGAATGTTATGCATTCCATGTTTGTTAAAAGGTTATTCTAAATATTTGTTTATACACATGTATAAGTTCTACTATTGTACACGTGTTGATTTTCTCTTCTGGCCTCATTCAGATACTATTTTACACAGTTTAAAAGGAAGTAACAGTTCCACCATTGAATTCAATGCTTATATGGAGATTACACAAACAATAAATGACAAAATATCTTGTCATCAATTCCATCAAAACTCTTCAATAACAAATTAAAGAGATGGACATAGTATTACTCTCATTAAATGTAAATGGTTTAAATAACCCTAGGAAACAATCTAACATACTTAAATACCTAAAAATAAATAAAGCACAAGTGGTATTTCTACAGGAAACTCACTTTAAAGCTAACGATGACCTCACATGGAACCCAAGTGACTTCCTGACATTATCTAACTCATCGTACAGTAAAAAAAACAGAGGGGTATTAATACTATGGAAGAAAAATATTATCAATCCTCAAGTTTTATATAACTATGAAGATAAGGATGGCCTTTTATCAATAGTAATAGTAAGATATAGTAATAGAATCTGGACATTGGTAAACTTGTATTGGTTTCCAGGTATAGGTGTAGGAACTATTAAAAAGCACATAGAACTTATAAACAAAACTTATAAAGGTAACTTAATTTTAGGAGGGGATTTTAACTGCATCTTAGATAGCCATAAGACCACCAACAAAAGACCCTTTCATATTAGACCTATATGGAGAACTCTTAAAAAATGGATAGATAATTTGCAGTTATTAGAATCATTTAGTTTTAAGAATGAAAGTTCATTACTATTCTCCCATAGGGACTATAGATTCAACACTCAAACAAGAATTGATAAATATATGTATCCCATGATTAAAAAATGAAAATACCGCATTCATCTATAATCCCCTGCCCCCTATCTGATCATAACTCGCTTATTCTTAGAATTCAAATGGATTTCAGAAGATTGACAATCACCAAGAGAATTTCAACATATTTTACTAAACTAAAAGAGTTTAAACCATGGTTAAACTTGGAAATAAAATATTTTTTGGATACAAACTATACTAGTGACATAAATATAGTTATTTTTATGGGATTCTCTAAAGGCATATCTTTATGGTCAAATTATTTCTTGGTGTAATAATAAAGTAAAGGAATGGGAACAAGAGCTAACTAACATTCAAAAACAAATAATAGAAACTAGCCTAAAGGTTTTAGAAGACCCTGTTGTAAAAAAGAATGAAATTGGAGAATTAAATAAAAATACAATATCTTAATGCATCAAACCAATTTGGCCTTAGAAAAATTAAAATTAAATTCTTATTCAATCTCTCCTAAATATATGCATAATTTAGCAATGAGATTAAAAAGACTTTCCAATGCAAATAATATTACAAACATAATTCATGAAGGGGATAACAAGAAGAATGTTTCAGATATAAGTGACATTTTGGATGCTTTTAAATTTTATTTTATAAAACACTACAATAATAATGACACACTTCATAACAATACAAACATATGCCTAGATCACTCAAACTTAAAATAAAATACCATAGAGCATAAACATGAATAGTCAAAAAAATTATGCTAGAAGAAATTAATGAAAAAATTAAAAGAGGTAAAAATAACAAAGCCCCATGCATAGATGGAATCATTTTAGAAATTTGCAAACTATTCCCAACATCTGTCATAATGATACTACAAAAGGCACTAAATTAAACATATTCACATGGCACAATTCCACCTTCATGGATATACTCATTGATTACACCTGTTTTAAAGGAAAATAAAAATCCCAACTCATGTAGTTCATATAGACCTATTTCACTCCTTAATAATGACTACAAAATTCGTATGTCTATTCTGGTTAATAGGAACAAAAAATCTCTAACTCAAGTCATTAGTGATGACCAAACAGGGTTTATTCACAACAGACACACTCATGATAACATACAAAGAATTTTAACCACTATAGACATTTTAAATAAAGACAAAGCTGAAGCCCTAATATTCACATTAGATATTGAAAAAGTATTTGCTTCACTAAATTGGAATTATCTATTCAAAGTTCTACAAATTTATAGTTTTCCTGCACAAATCATCACTTTAATAAAGACTCTCTATGGAGACAATTTGGCATATGTAAAAATAGGTCCATTCACATCAGAAACAATTAAAATTACTAAGGGTACCAAACAAGGATGCCCCATGTCTCCAATATTATTTGCCCTAGCAATTGAATTTTTTTCCTCTGAGATTGGTTAAAATCCTAAAATTAAAGGCATTGACATTTATAATCAATTTAACTCCAAAATAATGCTATTTGCCGATGACATTCTACTCACCTTGTTAAACTCAGATGAGTCTCTATGTGAATTAAACTCTTCTAGAAAGAAACACAAGTAGTAGAACAACAAACTAGATTAAAACCTCCACGCCAAAGGAGCCAAAAGAGTAGTTTTAACGCTCTTTATTGGATACAAAACGTTTTCGCCCCTGCACTGCAGAAAGCTTCGTCAGAAACATTAACAATAGGAAACAAAGCTTTTTAAATCAGCAATACCATGATGTCATTTCCTCAAAGCAGTGTGTCAATCAACAGTAAAACAAGGAAAAACCAATTTTCTTTCATAAATCCTATTATATAAATAATGTATATATGTATATATGTACTAAAGCGGTCAGTAATTTATATATATTAAATTAAAATAACATATAAAATAGGTACTATAATAAAATACCAAGACCATACCTGAACAAGGTATAATCAATAACTACATGTGTCTAAGTAATTAAAACCAAGGAGTGGACTTATCTTTGGTAACTTTTATAACTAAGTAGACAAGAGATGTTACATGATTCATTAAGACCAGGGTAAGAGTAGGCATCAACCCCTGTTTGCCACTCTAATTCCCTCGTCTCCAAAAATAATGCCTGGGGTCCACCTCTAGGCCCCATAGAAACATGCTCGATCCCCATGAACTCAAAACTATGGCCAATATTATTGATTATATGCTTAGATAAAGCATTATCAAGTTTTTTATTTTTTATTGCATACAGATGCTGGTAGATTCGGTCACTAAGTCTACGATCAGTTTTCCCTATGTAGAAACAGGGACAACACACACAAAAAGCAACATACACAATTGATTTTGTGTTGCAATTGATTCTAGTATGTATGTTGTATTTCATATTCCTGATCGTAAACGAACTGCCCACCTTCATATATTTACATCTATTGCAAAAACCACAAGGGGCATTACCCACTTGTCTTGAGGTGTGTGAAGGAAGAGTAGGCCTTTGAAGTAGTTCCTTCAAATTCTTACCCCTTCTGTAAACAATTGACGGTGATGGACCCAACTTCTGAAGAAGAGTAGTACAATTGTATATAAAGTACCAGTTCTTTTTTATAATTGCCCATACAGAGCCTACTTCTTTAAAGAAGGTTAACACAAAACTGGTACTAAAATCAGAAGCAGATTGGGTAGTCATGTCAGTGTTAATTTCTACGGTAGAACAAACTAAGGTCCCTGTGTCATGTGAATGCTCAGTAATGGACAACCCATAAGCATTAGAATTTAATAAAGGTTTATAAAAACCAGAGGTTCTTTTCATAACAACCTCATCCATAATTTCATCGATCATAGAAAGCGGGTAGTCCCTGTTAGAGAAAAGATCTTTTAAGAAACTACACTCAGTTTCAAATGCCTCCTGTGTACTACACATCCGCACCGCTCTAACCATTTGACCCTTAGCAATCGATCTTTTCTGTTTTGGAGGGTGATTACTAGAATAATGTAGAAAGCTGTTACAGTAAGTGTCCTTCCTATAAATATAGGATAGATAACAGTTGTTGTATAAATCTTTCATCAATCTAACGTCTAAGTAATCAATTTCAATGAAGAGAAATGTGCAGTAAACTTCAAAAAAGTGGACGACGCGTTCATCAACTGTAACAGCTCAGTGGCTTCACTCTCAGAGCCTTCAAATAGGATGAATACGTCGTCCAAGAAACGTGTGTACAACTTCACCCTCTCTTTAAATTTAGGATTGACCCTAAAGAACTCTTTTTCCCAGTAAGCAACTACCATATTGGCCACACTACCGCCACAGGGAGACCCCATGGCAATCCCCTGTTTTTGCAGGTAGTATTGGTTATCAAATAGGAAAAAATTAGAAGAGAGGGTAATTTCCAATAATTGAGTTACAGTGGATATTTCTTCCCTTGTTGCCCCTAATTGCACCAACATGAGTTCGACCCATTCTACCGCTTCTAAATGCGGAATAGACGTATATAAATCAACTACGTCGATTGTTAAAAAATTATATGAAGGGTCAAAAACAATATTATTAATAGATCGCAAAAAGGACCAAGAATCCTTACAGATTTCAGGAATATCCTTAAGGTATTTTGTAAGGATACCATGGATAACCCTAGATGAAGGGTGAGTAATGGAGCATCTACCATCAACCAAGGCACGAAATGGTGGGTCCCCTAGATTTTTATGTATTTTTGGGACACCAAACATCACAGGTACCTTGGGAGAGGAAATGTTGATGAAGTTGAAAGTATCAAGATCAATAAGACCATCAATAAACAAATCTCTAAAGTAGCCACTGATCTTTTTATGTGCCCCCACCATCTCATTCAAAGATGAGCGTTCATATGCTGGTGAGTCCAAAACAGTTTGCATTCTCCTATTGTAATCACAGACATCAAAGATAACGAGGCCTCCACCTTTATCCGGTTTCATTACCCGAACGGGTAATTGCGAGACCTGTGTAAGTGCACTCCTTTGTTGGTGAGTTATATTACTTTGGTGTCTGGACCCTTGTGCTTTTTCGAAAAAATGTCTGAGATCTAACTCGCACACATTTTCAAAAATGCTCAAATTAGGGTGGAGTGGAGGGTTGAAAGTACTGAGTAATTTGAACATAGGACATTCACCAAGAGTATTGTTGTCAAACAAAATTCTTAAGTTCAATTTACGCACATAACATTTAAGATCTAACAAAATTTTAGCTAAGCAAGGCTTTTGGTCTGGGACAAAAGTGATACCCCTAGACAATAATTCGACCAACTCTTGGTCTATCAAAGCACTTGAAAAGTTATACACTTTAAAGTCACCCTTTCCATTCAACAGGATGACAGGTTTATCCAAAGCTTCAAGGGGGTTTTCAGTCAAACTATCAAGGACCATCAATTGTTGTATTTCCGTCGTTGTTGAAACTTGTTGTTCCGACCCCCTAAAAAAGGCCCCTGTTGGGATCTGTTATTCGAGTTGTTGTTCGAGTTTTGATTATTAGCCTTAATTCTACTGCTCCTTCTTAACCCCTCATTAGAATTACAGGGGTCAAGATTACTGTGACCATTACTTTCAGGTGCAACCACATCATCAGTGGTAGTAGTGTTATCCATTATTTGAGTAGTATCCTCATTCGAGTTCCTGAAATTAGCCATGTTTCTATGAATTTTAGGATAGGCTACTCCTTGTTGGTATGCTTTCCTATCCCTAACCAACTTCTTAAACTTGTTTTGTTTAAGTTTCTCTATCAGCGCATCAATACTGGTAAAGATACGCTGATAGTCATATTTGTATCGCACAAAGTTTAAGTCCACCCTTATAGAATTGTCCAGTAACTCAGTCTCAGTCAAAAGAGTATTAATATACTTGTTGTAATGCTTGATCATAAGATCAAGTAGTTCTGCCCCTTGGCGGTTAAACAACCCAGTTAGATCATCCAGAAAACCTTGATCAGAAACCATAGTGGTAGGTGAAAACGAACTCCTTAACCCCTTCGGAACAGTATTTTCATCCAAGCACTGCCGAAAGTAAGAAACTTCAAGCTGAAGTGTCTTGATTTTTAACATATTGCTATCAAGAGTTTTCAATTTCTCCGGTAAATCATCAATAAAATTACCTACTTGGTTAGCCTGTGCAGATTGTCCGGAGCCCATTGGAGCACCAAATCCAAGGCACTCGGTGTTTCCAGCCCATGATGTAAAGGATGGGACACCAGTAAAAGCCCCAGTAACCTCGCCCCGGTTTTCGTCCGGTAATTGCCTTTCAATCCGTGTATTACCACTATTGGATTGTAAAGCCATCGGAATATTCACGGCTGCAATACCATTGCCTCTGTTAGAAAAAGCTGATCCATCACGCTGAAGACCAGTCCTTTGCGGAAGAGCTGGCATTTCCATTAACGGGAACCTGCTTTCAGAGTTAGAAGCTTGCGCCGCCAAAGTCGGAGCATTTAACATTACTGCTGGTGCCTCCACACAATTGCGGTTATCCTGCATAGGTTGACCTGCAGGTATATCACCACTGGCGTTGTTAGGAAAAGCTCCGTTGACATCAGTATTGGAACAAACGCCAGCCGAAAATAAACCAGAAAGCTGGAGTCCCTGAACGGGGCCACTACCCCCACGTTGTATTAACACACTGTTCACTTCAATAGCATTGAGCCGTTGATCCAAACGCTCAAGCCGTTGGTTCAGAGAAAGTAAAAGAGATTGAATATTAGTAGTTTCTTCATCCGGATGTGTTTCTTCAGTCCGGAATACATTGGGCGTCCTCGGGCTAGTGGAGTCACTCATCGACATACTAGAAAGAAACACAAGTAGTAGAACAACAAACTAGATTAAAACCTCCACGCCAAAGGAGCCAAAAGAGTAGTTTTAACGCTCTTTATTGGATACAAAACGTTTTCGCCCCTGCACTGCAGAAAGCTTCATCAGAAACATTAACAATAGGAAACAAAGCTTTTTAAATCAGCAATACCATGATGTCATTTCCTCAAAGCAGTGTGTCAATCAACAGTAAAACAAGGAAAAACCAATTTTTCATCAACATTTCCTCTCCCAAGGTACCTGTGATGTTTGGTGTCCCAAAAATACATAAAAATCTAGGGGACCCACCATTTCGTGCCTTGGTTGATGGTAGATGCTCCATTACTCACCCTTCATCTAGGGTTATCCATGGTATCCTTACAAAATACCTTAAGGATATTCCTGAAATCTGTAAGGATTCTTGGTCCTTTTTGCGATCTATTAATAATATTGTTTTTGACCCTTCATATAATTTTTTAACAATCGACGTAGTTGATTTATATACGTCTATTCCGCATTTAGAAGCGGTAGAATGGGTCGAACTCATGTTGGTGAAATTAGGGGCAACAAGGGAAGAAATATCCACTGTAACTCAATTATTGGAAATTACCCTCTCTTCTAATTTTTTCCTGTTTGATAACCAATACTACCTGCAAAAACAGGGGATTGCCATGGGGTCCCCCTGTGGCGGTAGTGTGGCCAATATGGTAGTTGCTTACTGGGAAAAAGAGTTCTTTAGGGTCAATCCTAAATTTAAAGAGAGGGTGAAGTTGTACACACGTTTCTTGGACGACGTATTCATCCTATTTGAAGGCTCTGAGAGTGAAGCCACTGAGCTGTTACAGTTGATGAACGCGTCGTCCACTTTTTTGAAGTTTACTGCACATTTCTCTTCATTTGAAATTGATTACTTAGACGTTAGATTGATGAAAGATTTATACAACAACTGTTATCTATCCTGTATTTATAGGAAGGACACTTACTGTAACAGCTTTCTACATTATTCTAGTAATCACCCTCCAAAACAGAAAAGATCGATTGTTAAGGGTCAAATGGTTAGAGCGGTGCGGATGTGTAGTACACAGGAGGCATTTGAAACTGAGTGTAGTTTCTTAAAAGATCTTTTCTCTAACAGGGACTACCCGCTTTCTATGATCGATGAAATTATGGATGAGGTTGTTATGAAAAGAACCTCTGGTTTTTATAAACCTTTATTAAATTCTAATGCTTATGGGTTGTCCATTACTGAGCATTCACATGACACAGGGACCTTAGTTTGTTCTACCGTAGAAATTAACACTGACATGACTACCCAATCTGCTTCTGATTTTAGTACCAGTTTTGTGTTAACCTTCTTTAAAGAAGCAGGCTCTGTATGGGCAATTATAAAAAAGAACTGGTACTTTATATACAATTGTACTACTCTTCTTCAGAAGTTGGGTCCATCACCGTCAATTGTTTACAGAAGGGGTAAGAATTTGAAGGAACTACTTCAAAGGCCTACTCTTCCTTCACACACCTCAAGACAAGTGGGTAATGCCCCTTGTGGTTTTTGCAATAGATGTAAATATATGAAGGTGGGCAGTTCATTTACGATCAGGAATATGAAATACAACATACATACTAGAATCAATTGCAACACAAAATCAATTGTGTATGTTGCTTTTTGTGTGTGTTGTCCCTGTTTCTACATAGGGAAAACTGATCGTAGACTTAGTGACCGAATCTACCAGCATCTGTATGCAATAAAAAATAAAAAACTTGATAATGCTTTATCTAAGCATATAATCAATAATATTGGCCATAGTTTTGAGTTCATGGGGATCGAGCATGTTTCTATGGGGCCTAGAGGTGGACCCCAGGCATTATTTTTGGAGACGAGGGAATTAGAGTGGCAAATAGGGGTTGATGCCTACTCTTACCCTGGTCTTAATGAATCATGTAACATCTCTTGTCTACTTAGTTATAAAAGTTACCAAAGATAAGTCCACTCCTTGGTTTTAATTACTTAGACACATGTAGTTATTGATTATACCTTGTTCAGGTATGGTCTTGGTATTTTATTATAGTACCTATTTTATATGTTATTTTAATTTAATATATATAAATTACTGACCGCTTTAGTACATATATACATATATACATTATTTATATAATAGGATTTATGAAAGAAAATTGGTTTTTCCTTGTTTTACTGTTGATTGACACACTGCTTTGAGGAAATGACATCATGGTATTGCTGATTTAAAAAGCTTTGTTTCCTATTGTTAATGTTTCTGATGAAGCTTTCTGCAGTGCAGGGGTGAAAACGTTTTGTATCCAATAAAGAGCGTTAAAACTACTCTTTTGGCTCCTTTGGCGTGGAGGTTTTAATCTAGTGAATTAAACTCTTCAGTTAAAACATTTCATCAGATTTCAGGTCTAAAAATTAATGCTTATAAATCGAATCATATGCTATTAAATAATAAAATAAATCAAATACTAACATAAATCAAATAGTTGGTAAACAGGTTTCCTCTTTAAATTATTTAGGGATTGTTTTATGTGAAAGCCTAGAAGTGACTTTATCTACAAATTACAACAATATCCTGAATACCCTTAAATTATTAATAGGAAAATGGAATAAGTTGCATTTATCCTTTGAAGATAGATTGCAGCTAATAAAGATGGTCATTTTCCCAATGGTAAACTACATCATACAAGCTATCCCTATAATTCCTAACAAAAAAAATAAATAAATAAAAGATTTAAATAAAATCATTATAAATTTCCTTTGGTACCCCCCAAAAAACAGAGTATATTTTCTAAACCATATTAGACCCTGGGAGATGGGAGGTATTAATGTTCCTGATTTAGAAACTTATATAAAAGCATCCATTTTCAAAATGATAGTAAATTGGATAGATCCAAAATTTTCTTCAGCATGGAAAACATTACATACTGTTATTTTTCAAGAAGAATGCAAGTTAGCAAAAAATATACAACTCAATGATCAAAATAATAAGCTCTGGTGTTTTATTTGTATTAACTTGCAATACAACTGCACCAAACCTACTAATCTAAATTATATAAATTACATTTACAATACTTTTTGGAGTTTTGTAAATAATAACATTGACATCAAATTATGGTTCCAGTTATTAATTCCATTTAGAATTGCAAAAAAAAATTTTCAACAACATTCCCACAGATACCCTTAACTCATGGAAGAGAAACAACTTCATATGTTGGTAACAATGTATGGAAAATCTGATAGATTCAGATATGAATCAGTTAATTAACACATTTAATTTATCAAACACTGCTGACTGGTTAGCTCTTAACACCCTAAAAGCCTATGCAAAAGATCTATGTCGAACAACAGATAATTCCTCACTTAGTTTCACACCCAAATTTATACTTTATTTATATGAAGTAATATATGGAGACTTCTATTGGACAAATTTCATTTCAAACTTATATAAAATTATCATTAACTATAAAACAAACGCTTATCAGAAATTTTGGAATTTTATCACTAAAGATCATACATTATTACTATCAAATGAGACCAAAAAAGATATATTATATTATATAAAGTTAACCTCAAATACACAAAGTTGGAAAATCTTTGCATGGAAGCTCCTCCACAGAGCCTTTTATACTCCAAGTAAAATAGCTAGATTTAGTAATATGAATGAAATACTATGCTGGAGGTGTTCATTGAAATGTAATGCAGATTGGTCTCATATTATGTATGAATGTTCTTATATAAAGAAAATTTGGGAAGATATTGGTGAATATCTACAAGCCATTTTTATTGACTGTTTCACTTTGTCAAAGCTATTAATTCTCCTGCATATAAATGAAACGACTGCAATGAAAAAGAAAGACCGCTATCTTCTTTGGACTATAATGGCAGTATCAAAAAATGCATCACAAGGAAATGGAACTCCACTATCAGCCCAACTCTTGAGGATTTTCTAACTCTATTGAAAGGAGTAGCTTTGTTAGAAATCATAGTCAAGGAAATGAGAATTTTTCCTAGGAAATGGACCAACAATCCCTGGGAGAAAGTTCTCTCCCTAATTGAGACAGTCATGATGGTCACAAATTAACCTACATAAGAAGAGAGGTTGTAAGAAGTCATAATTTATTTTGTCTCACTGTTTTGTTTAATAATGTATAGCGTCTGTATATGTAATAATGATTGTACTCCTTTTATATATAACTGACTTGAGACCTTTGTACATTTGTAAATAGTTATTAAATTATTTTATTTAACTTACAAAAATCATTAACTATTGCTTCTAAAAAATTTTGAATAAAATTATTTGAACAAAAAAAAACTATCAAACAGTTATATTATATGATAGTTAAGCATGACAGAAAACTGTTTTAATGTCTCATTAATATAAGGGGGAGCAAATGCACTTTTAGTGGAAATAGCATGTGTATCTAACAAACAATAAGCATTAACATCAAAATCTGACATACAAGAAATAAAACCTTCATCATTGTTATGTGACAGCAAGAAATAAAACTTTCATTCTCTGAGTTAGCATGGTCAGAAACTTCAATATTCCCTACATTGTGTGTCCTATTAAAAATATACTTTAAATGCAATTTCCTAACCAGGAGAAAAACATCTTGTTTTAACATGCGAAGGCGAGGAATAACTGTAGGTACAAACTTTAAACCAAATTGTAAAATATTGCACTCATTGTCATTTAAAATTGCAACCTGACAAATTCACTAAACAGAATTAAAAGACACAATATCCAAACTTACTGATAAATTCTCAGTTCCATCTACCTCATTTAAAATGAGGTCTATAGTACGATTTTGTATAAACATTCTGTCCCTGAAAGTTCTTATTCCTTTTTCTGTTCTGTTGTCCACTCTAGTCATCTCCCTGTCTACAGAAAGTTTGCATGGCTTCCGTACACTAGGCATTGCGAAGAGCTGGATATGTAGATTCATCACTGTCACACCCACTTGTTAATCCATCAGAAGAAGCAAAAGTTACTGAGTGTGAATGTTTTAAGCCCCCATTTGAATGAAAATATTTGTTGTTGTCCCTTCTTTCATTAGTTTTCCAAAGAAAAGCACACTAATTCTCATAATCTCGAGAATCCCTCTTGATTTTACTTCTCTTTCTCTCAGTCAAGAGAGATTCTAGTTCTCTAAGCTTGCCATTAAAGTCCTGTAACACCAAATCAACCTGAAAGGGAACAAGCAAGGGAGACAGGTTGGAAAAAGTACACTTTATATCTTCCTTTAACTTTGCTTGCTTCGGCATGTCTCTCTCAATGAGAATATAGACCCATTCACTTGCACAGCGATGCGTTGCTGCCGCCCAGTAGTCACAAAAGGTTTTGTCAGCATCATTAGTTAAATCAAAGGGGGTAGTGGGACTTTTAAATGCCCGTCAACCTCTAGTGGTTATTTTCAATTCTAAATAATGCTGTAAACCCAGAATGTTTAAATGTACCTTAGTTTCTGCCAGCATCAACTTCTCCAGGGTGTCACATAAATCATGGCTGTCCGCAGGTAAGCCAAGATTGCCAAAACCAGTAGTAGAAAAAGGATTACCAATCATCATGTGTCTCTCCCCCGCCAACTTTTCCATATAAATTGTAAAGCATCCATTTACAATTGTTATGGAATGTCCATTGTTAGAAGAGTCATTTTGAGCAACATAATTGTCCAGGGTAGTCTGGATTCTCTGAGATGTAGCCTGCATTGTTGTAGAATTTTCCCTTAAAACCCTTGGAAAATTGAAGGATGGATTGGGGGATTGAAGGATGGATTAGTGACCATGGTCCACCCAAAAATCTAGTATGTAACAACTTGAAGAACAGCAGCAAGAAGAAATCCACAACTGGCCACAGCACAAACACAGGTTTAATAAAAAACTAAAAACACTAGCGTCTTGGCCTGCAGCCTTCCAGTTTTAATACAAAACACATAGTTTTACACAGACTTTATATGATACCATTCATCAATTAATTATTCAATTACATAGTAATTATTTCCAATTAATCTCTAAATTTAAGCCTACAGATACCATCGTATTGAACTTTATTGGAAACAATTACTATGTAATTGAATAATTAACTGATGAATGGTGTTATATAAAGTCTGTGGAAAGCTGTGTGTTTTGTAATACTCCTGGAAGGCTGCAAGCTGAGGCGCTAGAGTTTTGAGTTTTTTTATTAAACCTGTGTTTGTGCTGTGGCCAGTTGTGGATTTCCTCCTGATGGAAATACCTGAACCTGATGCCCTTAAGGCACCTTCATCTGCATATGAGATAAGCCTCACTGATGAATTTGAAATAGATTGAAGGGTAGCCAATTATGAAGACAAAGAAGTTTGAGCATTAGCAGTAGTGGTCCCAGCAAGATATTTTGAAATTTCTTTGATCAAGTCCCTTTGTAGCCTGGTAAGTGTGCCAAATAGTTCAGCAACTGAAGGACAAAGGTTGCTGAAGCATACACAGACTTCCCAAATCTGCCCAATTCCCTAGACTCCTCCTATTAGGGGGATGGACACAGGAACTCTGCTCAGCAGGTACCTTCTTGGTGGCCATCACCATGACTAAAGCATCTACGGGCACAACCTTACTCTAGAATTCCATACCTGCTATTGGAGCCAGACTCTGATCTGGTCTCATGTGGACTGGCTTAGCTGAGTCAGGTTCCTTCCACTCCCACCTAGAGATCAAGCCAATGAATTCATTGGCAGGGTGGAGTAACCCAGGAGGTAGAGGGCCAGCTCCAATGGCTTCCAGGAATACTGACTCTTCTGGGGAAGAATTATCAGAGGACCAATGACCTCTCTATTTAATGATCTGAAGAATGTCTCCAAATGAGATTTCCTCAGGAGGTAATCATGCGGACCCTTCCCCTTCATCAAAATCAGTATCCTTGATGACTGGCTCCTGAAGGGAGTCCAAGTGCCTCCTTTTGCACTTCCTATTTCATGGACTTCCTCAGTGGGATGCTCCAGTGAAGTATCAGAAGAAGCAGTAAAACTGTCCTTGGTAGTCTGGAGAGTTTGTGCTGGCTGTCCCTGTGGGGTAGAATGATGTGGTCCAAGGCACAGAGACATCTGAGATCCAAAAAGAATATCCAAGGGGTTAGGATTCTTCTGATCTGCTGGAGCAGAGAAAACCCTCTTCACCACATTCAAGGCAAAATGCTCCTGGGAGAAGGAAGACAATGGAGCCAAGAAGCTGGACTTCTGGCTCATTGATTCCTTATGGCCAGAAGGCAACCTGCTGAGACAGAAGTCAGAGCCAAGCTGTACAGTGCTGAAGCTCAAAGGGGTATAGATGTCTTCCAAAACCTTGGAGTCTACTCCAATATCACGAACCTGACAAGACCATTTTGACTTTGAGAGTCATCTAGCTCTGTCACAGCTGGTGCACTTAGAGATATCTTCAGATTAAAGTCAAAAAACATCTTTGGATCCAAACCACATGGACCTGTAAGACTCAGATCTAAGGACTCTGAAACAATGTGTCATATCAGAGAAGGAGTTTTTATCAGTGGAGTGAGATAAGGATGGATTTCCTGACCCATAGGAATAGGAGCCAGGATAACTCCAATCTGAATCTGCACTGTGTGAAATCTCCTCAACATCCTGTCCACATTGGCTTCTGTTAGACTCCTGTAAGACTGAGAGGATGCCAAGGATGGGGATTTATGAATGTTGGAGTTCCAAACATGGAGATGGAACCCTGAATGGTATTTGGTCTACAGAGGGAGAGTACATAGTCCTAGGTAAAGGAGTTGGATCCATGGTGATCAGAGCCAAAGAAGGAGTTCTACCATGGTTGAAATAGCAAGGAACAATACAGTAAGGAATAACCAAGTTGAATAATCTGAAATGACACAGGTTATCCATTTCCGGTCTCATATTATGAATTCCAGATATGTACAGCTTTCCTCATGGACATAGTGGTAACAAGGTAATACTGAAGTTGCAAAAGCATAAGCAGCTTATGTAGACCCTATTCTCCCTGTCATTCAAATTCCAAAAGAAATGAGGGAGATAGATGACAAGATTTAAGGTACACTCTGAAAGTAGTAAGGGCATATGTGGGGGATTTTTTTTCAGATAACCCTGCATGTGTGGAAAAGCAAAATAGTTAACTTAATGGTTACAACTTAGGCATGTTCAACTTTCTTGCAGATGTCAGAGTAATAAACCAGTTACACTATTAAAGAATGAACCAAAAAAGACAAAATAGATGGCTCAAATACAGACAGAAATAACTTTTCAGTAAAAAGTAAATATCCCAGTTAAGTCTTAGCTGGGTAATAGGGGACCTAACATATCAACAGAAAAACTTCTTTGCAGATCAGCTTAAGCAGAGTCTGAAATGAAGAGAAGGAGGAGGATCCATGGGCAGACATGCTAAAATGGCTGTTAAACACCCCCTGTCAAAGGAGTAAACAGCCCATAAGACAGTAAGTCACACAAATGATTGAGAACCAGAGGTTCTAATCCCAAATTGATCCCTGGTTATATGTGAGGCACCAACTACAAAATCTCCACTAGTTAGCATATTTCCTTGTAGGAGAATTGTTTACCTCCTTTAGTACCTGCTCCATGTCCTCATGAAAGAAGTGCTTAAAAGATTTTACAATTGAATCATCCTGGCATTTAATTATAGTTGTTGGAGAGTGGGATGTATCAAAATCCACACAAGACAGAGGGAGTTTGGTAACCCCCTATCCAAAATTATTGCATCTGGTTTTCCAACATTTATTTTGCTTCCACCAGTTCCATTCTTTCTTGATAAAGCCCAAAACTGGAATCTGAAAATCAAACAGGAAGAGAATGCTGTATAAATGTTTTTTTCTCTTTTAAACCACTGGATTATTCTCATGTATAATCTGGCAAGAGGAATCCCGAGAATCATAGAATCCACAAATTATACAATCCTGAGATATTCTCTGACTGATGTCTGACTAATTGGAGAAGTACAGGAAAGTTTACAGATACAAATTCACCTTTGTTACAAATAACTTAAGAGATGTATCTGGTGGGATCCACTTTTAAATGTCGAAATTCCGAAATCTCGACTTTTAAAAAAAGTACCTAAAATATCAAGATTTCAGAATCTCAACATTTAAAAGTGTGTTAAAAAAACACAGAGACTTTCAATAAAGTGTTTGCAGAGGGGCAAGACCCTTGCACCCACCACACCCCCTACTTAAATATACCAACTCCGAGATTGCGCCACAGTGAAGATAATGGTAATGCTCCTGTTGCATTTACCGTTCTCTTCACTGTAGTGCGATCTCAGAGTTGATATATTTAAGTAGGGGGTGAGGAGTGCAGGGAGGCTTGCCCCCCTGCAAACAATTTCTTTTACTTCATTTTTTAACCCACTTTTAAATGTTGAGATTCTGAAATCTCGATGTTTTGGGTACGTTTTTTTAAAAGTCGAGATTTCGGAATTTCAGCATTTAAAAGTGGACCCATCTATTATCACAATCCTAAGTGATGGAGTCAGAGGATTTTTTAACATTTATATGGAATCTCAGATTGGTAAGGAGTCAAGAAACCCATGTTAAAGACTCCTGGCAAAAAATTATGCAAAGATCAGTAAGTCATCTACATAAGAAAAACTGTGAATGCCTTGCAGTCTGCAGTGAGCTATCACTGGAGACAGACATTTTGTAAACACCCAAGGAGATGTAACTAACTCATAGGGTGATGCAGAGAAATGATAATGTGACCCAGACAAAGAATCTGAGAAACATTCTGAAGACTGTGGTTAAGAGAATGTGATGATAAGTATCTATTAGGTCTAATCCATCCATAAAACTCAGAGGAGGAATTACTGCTACCAGACTTTGATAAATCATCATATTGAATGTTGGTGCTTTCACAAACTGGTCAAGAAAGGAAAGATCTAGGATTGATTTTAAGGATCACTCATTGTTTGAAACCAGAAATGTGCTGCTGTAAAAATCTTCCTCCTTTTGATCTAATGGCACTGGTAGCATGATAGCTAGGTTAAGCATCAGTCCTATGCAGCTCGACTAAAGAAACTCCAGCTCTACTCAGTTGCTTACCGCCTACTCAGAGGCGATCTATGCCTGACGTACAAAGCCACGTCTAACCCAGAATTAATGGACATGCTCCACCTCAAAAAATCCAAATCCCTTAGAGCTACATGCTCCAAAGACTTAAACCTCAGCACAAAAATAAATAGGACATGCTGGAGGGACAGATTCATTTCCCAAAGGCTCCCCTCACTCTGGAATAGAATACCAATTCATGTTAGACATAGCCCCTCGCTGACCCTCTTCAAGCGAAATCTGGACGCGCGGATGGGAAATCGCAAATTCACCCCTGGGATCTCTTCTGTGTCCCTGCTCGACAGAGGCACAGTAAACTAATCTTAAAGGGCTACCTTCTGTGACCTACTATACAGAGGCAGAGTAAGCTAATCTAATAGGGAGGCAAAAGACAAATACACTTGGGCTAGGCTTATAAATGCCCTAGGGCAGATAGCCTAGTATCTACCTATGAACCTATGAACCTATGAACCTATCAACACACCAACTGGTGTCCCCAAGGATCTATACTGGGTCCACTGCTTTTCAATATATTCATAAACGATTTTCATAACTCTATCCCTTCAACTAAAATTATCCAATACGCAGATGATTCAACTATAATCTGCTCTGCTACCTCCATCCTCACACTGCTAAAGCTTACTCAAGATGCATTCTCAACCACCGAACAATGGATGAAAACAAATCACCTTGTACTCAATGCCTCCAAAACCAAAGTAATGGTATTCACCCCGTCTAAAGCTACCTTTCAATCCAAGTAATTTCGCTATTACCAGTCACAACAATACACCCTTAGAACTGGTATCTGAGGCCAAATTACTTGGGGTCCAAATTGATAGTCAGCTTAAATTCAATTACCATCTTCAACTAAATATAAAAAAAACCCACCAAAAACTCGGCATGCTCTACAGACAGAATCGTTATCTTACACCCTCCACCAAACTCACCCTATCTACCACATTTCTCATCCCATCCCTCCTCTATGGAGCCCCACATCTAACTAACCTACAATCTTCTCTCAAAACAGAACTCTCCTCTTGCTATAACAAAATTGTCAAGTTTGCTACCTCCCATAAGTCCTCACACCACTGTTCAGCTCTCCACAAACTAAAATGGTTAGAACTACCCAATCACCTCACCTACATCCAACTGACTCTTGCACACAAACTCATCTTCAATCCCTCCCTCTGCCCATCCCTTTATTCTACCTTCAAAATGCACCTCCCTGATAGAATTCTAAGATCTAACAACCAAAACTTAATTGAACTGTATAAACCAATTTGTCCCCTGGAAAAAATCTCTTAGGTTCATAGGTTCATAGGTTCATACTAGGCTATCTGCCCTAGGGCATTTATAAGCCTAGCCAGAGTGTGTTTGGCTTTCACCACCCATTTTAAATTAATTTTGCTATGCCCGTTTTCAAGGTTAGTATACTGTGTCTCTGTCTAACAGCGACACAGAAGTGATACCCAGGGTAAACCTACGATCCCCCATCCACTCATCAAGATTCCTCTTGAAGAGAGTCAATGAGGGACTCTGCCTAACCTGGACTGGGATTTTATTCCAGAGTGAAGGGAGCCTCTGGGTTATGAATCTGTCCCTCCAGCATGTCCTATTTATTTCAGTGCTGAGGTTCAAGTCTCTTGAGCGCATAGCTCAATGGGATTTGGATTTTCTGAGGTGCAGCATGTCCATTAATTCCGGGTAGGACATGGCTTTATACGTCAGGCACAGATCGCCTCTGAGCAGGCGGTATGCCACTGAGTAGAGCTGGAGTTTCTTTAACCGGGCAGCATATGGCATCTGTTTGAGCCCTTTGATCCTCTTGGTGAGGTACTTTTGGGGTCTTCCCAGTTGCTGCAGGTGTCTGGTAAGGTACATCCCAAAGCGGCATTGTACTCAATTATGGGCCTGATGAGCGATGAGTAAAGAGGCACGATGACCTCCCTGATCTAGATGTGAATCCTTCATGATTAGGTGGGCTATATAAAATGTTTTTCTAACCACTTTGGCCACGTGGTTGTCAAATGAGAGATTGCTATCAACTTGGGTCCCCAGGTCCCTAATTACTTCTTCCGTACTTAATGGATTACCACCTATGTGGTAATTTGTGGGCACTTTGTTTTTGCCAAAGAGGATGACTATACACTTTTTGGCATTTAGCTTGAGGCCATGGCTCTGGCACCAGTTGTCTGTTTCTATGAGGCCCTTTTGGAGGATGCTTGTGTCGGCTGGAGAGTCGATTATAGTGCCCAGTTTGCAGTCATCTGCGAACTTGGTCAGCCACTGTCCTTCCGTGTTGGCCTGTACCTCCGAGAAATATATACCGAACAGGAGAGGTCCCAGGACTGAGCCTTGTGGGATGCCACTTGTAACTGGTTTGGAGTCTGACATGGCTCCAGCAATTCTAACCATGTGGGCTCCATCCTTGAGCCAGTTTGCAACCCATCTAGTGACATAGGGGTTTATATTTAAGCTGGTGAGCTTATCTATAATGCCCGAGTGGGGTATTGTATCGAAGGCTTTTGCGAGGTCCAGGTAGGCTGTGTGGACCACCTTCCCCTCGTCAATGGCCTTGGTGACAGTTTCAAAGAAATCAACCAGGTTTAAGAGGCAGGATCTGCCCTTAACAAAGCCGAACTGGGTAGGATCCAGTGTCTGTAGGTCTCCAATATCTTTTTTTATGAGGTCCATGATGATCCTTTCCATAGTTTTGCAGACCAAGCTAGTCAGGCTTATGGGGCGATAGTTTCCAGGATCCACTGAGGCACCACCTGTGTGGAGTGGGACCACTGTTGCTGTACGCCACTCTTTGGGTACATATCCTGTGGTAAGGCTGAGATTGAACAGTAGTTTTATGTTTGGGTTTAGCTCTTCTTGGAGTTCATGTAGGATGCAGCCCGGGACACCGTCTGGTCCCATTGATTCTGTGTTTTTTGCTTTGGAGAGGGCGGCTCTTACCTGAGCATCTGAGATGTCAGGGGGGCAGCACTCTGCTGGGATAGATATTTGCCCTTTTGGTGGGGGGGGTGCGCTGAACCTGCTAGCTAGGATGTTGGCAATGTCTGTGGGTTTGGTGTATTTTTTGTCATTTTGGACTAATTCTGAGCATATCTGGGAATTCCCACCCAGGTTCCTAACATAACTAAAGAAAGCCTTGTGATTATCCTTAGTGTCCTGTGCAATTTTTCTCTCAAAGCTGGCCTTAGACGATTTTATGAGTGCCCGTAGTTTTTTGCTAACACTGATCAGAGATGCCTTCCCTTTTTGGGATTTTGCTCTATCATGTAGTAGTTTCCTCCTTCTATTGTAGAGTTTGTTTATGGCTGGGGTCCACCAGACAGGACGCCTAACTTTGGAGGACTGGGTCTTGGTTTTATTTGGGATTGCATGATCCATGCATTCCTGAAGGTGTTCATAGAATGCGTTTATAAAGGATTCTACGGTCTGGGTCATATTTTCCACAGGCCCGGGGGCTTATCCTACAGTCTTGCTCGTCTCTGGAACTCCTTACCCCCATCCATTCGTACCATCACAAATCACTTCTCATTCAAAAATTCCCTTCACTCACACCTAATTTCACAGTGGGAATGCTCCTGCTCCCACCCAACACAATCTCCTCATACTGAGAATTTTCACTTCTCCTCCCCTATTCATAATGAGAATTTCTACTTACTCTCCTAAACTCATAGATCTTGCTCTTGCTTGTATTAGCTTTTTCTGAATACTTAAAGGTACCTTAGTGTAAATATACCCTCTGATGGAAAAGGTTATCTGTTTCTATATTGAAAGGTTCTATGTCAGCTCATATACCTTTCTCTTGATTGTATTAAGCTACTCATTCTGAATATATGAAAGATATCTCCAGTGTTGTAAAAGCCTCTCAGTTTCTATATTGTAAATTGTTTTCAGTGATACAAGATTGTAATATTTGTGTATGTTTGTACACTAGTCTACTGTATTTCCAAGTCCATAGGAATTGTATAATTGAACCTAAATAGCTTATTGTAACCTTGCTAATAGTTTTTGGAGCTTTTCTCCCCAGGACTCCATTGAAATGGGTTATTTTGGCCCAATGGACTATCCTGGTAAACCAACTGCAAATAAATAAATAAATTGTGTCTTTTATTCATGGAAAGTAACTTCAAGCTACAGTTTGGGTTTCTCTTTTACAATAAACAACAAGGCATTACACATCTGCTTCTGGACCCCCTGACTACAACATTCTACTTTCTTTCTCAACTTGCAAAAGCTAACTTCAAGCTACAGTCTGGGTTTTCTTTTACTATAATCAACAAACCATTGCACATCTGCTTCTGGACCCCCTAACTACAACATTCTACTTTCCTTCTCAACTTGCAAAAGGCATGTAAAGTAGCAAATACAAGTTCACTGTGCTGTATGTTGTTATTGTTATTTGGTAACTGAGATTGTGGTCCCAGTTAAATTACTTGTTAGCAAGGCTTGCATCTGCTTATTAGATAATTGTTTGTAAAAGCAACTGCACCAGTTCAGGTTAAGGAAACGTCTGTTACCGCCCTCCCCATGTTAATAGTTTATCTATTGTTAACCGATTTAATTTGGACTAGGAATGAGTTTTGCATGTCTCTAACTAATAAATGAGCATTTGTAGCCCATAATTAGCAATGCATATGATTTTAAATGGGTTTCTTTACCATTACTCATGCTAAAGTTACCTGCATAGAGTGACTGCCTCCAGTTACTGTGATTGTTTATCTCTGTCTGCTTCACTTCCACCCCACCCCCAGACACCCCCAGACCCCTACATTTATTCCTTCTTAACATTGTAAGTATATATTACCCACCCATTAAAGACATATACATTAAAAACCCTATTCCAATTTCAATCCTGTGTCAGTTGCTAATGCAGCCAGTTCTATAGACAAAACGTTCTTTACAGGGATTCTCACTCCTACTTATCACCACCTTTAAACATCCATTCACACAAATTTACATGTAAATTATAATACATATATATATATATATATATATATATATATATATATATATATATATATATATATATATATAGATAGATATATATATATATAGATATATATATATATAGATATAGATATAGCTATATATAGATATGTACATAAGGATCTACTTTTAAATGACACATTATTGAAATACCGAAACACAAAATCACGGGACTAGAATTTCAGAAGACCATTTCCCTGAAAGTTGAAAATATTGTTACTCAAAATATTGAAAATGAAAAAGCAAACCTAACCTACCTACTCTGCACCACTACAAAATACAGCAAAAAATAAAAAACACAGCTTTACTTCTGTATGTTCAAGCAAGGAGGCAATCTCCCTGTTCCCCCTACACCCTCTGCTAATTTAATATACCAACTCCGAGATTGCACTATACAAAAGAAAAGAGTAAATATACCATTCCACACTGCACGGCAACACACCTTAAATTTAAAACAATCTCATCTGCTCATACAAACAACAAACTTCCCTACCAATTTAGCAGTGACTACACATACAAAAACAACTTTACCTATAACATTTCCTTCAGGCTTGCACTAAAAACGCAAACATTTTTTTTATACATACCCTACGAATCACTACCTCAGTACTTAACGGCCACCATACTTTCTTCATACAGACTACTACTAAACCTTAAAGGCATACCACACAATTTACGAATACACCGCACAAGAATTACCTTTATTACAGCATTGCAATATTCAATATTGTGCACTTTTAGGAAAATGCACTTTTGACATTCTGGTCTCGTGATTTTGTGGTTCAATATTTCAGTAGTTCTTCATTTAAAGGTAGATCTGTATGTATACACACACACACACCCACACACACACACACACACACATACATATCAACACATACCAATACCATTATCCATCCATTTACACACACACACACACACACACACACACACACACACACACACACACACACACACACACACACACACGCACACACGCACACACACGCACACACCCACACACACACACACACACACACACACACACACACACACACACACACACACACACACACACACACACACCCACACACACACGCACACACACACACACACATAAATATGTACCAACATCACAAAAGCGCTTTTGTATATACTCATATAACTATAACTGTTTTGGGCTACTGTTCTTCTCTCAGTGATACATTTTTGTTTCCCCTCCCCTCATCTATATACTACTCACTTCTTCACCTCCCCCGGCCAACAAACTTAAACTAACCACTCTCCACTACCTTAACTATCTCTATACTACCCTGAACAAATCTCCCCACCCTTTATCACACCTTTTTCTTTCCATTTCTTATAACATTTCTTTCAATAATACACCACATGGCCATCGTCTTACCAAACCTCTACCTGCTTCTACCCACCATCTAAACTCTCTCCATCTTACCTCACAATTACACCAAGTCTATTGCTACTGCTTTGTATACTCACACCAACTCACATCAATAACTAAAATAATATTCCCACATCATATACCAACTACATCTCAAACTCACATACATTACTTCACAAAATCTTCTTTCTCTCCCTGTTTGTCTTTTTTCTGTACCAATATACATGCTCAAATCTGTTCTCCTACAGATATATTAAAGTTAAGAACAGCAGTTTTTCAGCAGTATTGAAAGTCAGATACAAATACAAATGGCTCCATACATCTACTCACCCCACCTCCACTCTGAAACTTTGTGGAGGTATTCACCCAAACCCTGGATCCACACATCAGCTACCCACCATGGCCAGCCCATTACTTTCCAATGTTCACAATGCAATTTTCTCTTCAGGTAATTAATCTAACCTCGTTCTTTTCAATAGTAACATCAGAAATATCTGCAACAAAAATTCATGATATTCATGCATGCCTATATTTTTTACTCCCCAGACATTTTAATCGACACTAAAACCTGGCTAAAGCAAGAAATAACTGATAAAATTATTCTCCCAGGTTTCAATATACTCACAATGGACAGAAAATGTAAAAGAGCAGGTGGTATTGCTATCATTTACAAAAACAACTTACAAATAACTTCATCCCTTCTAAATATCACAAAATGTAATAATGCTGAACTTCTGATTGCATGCCTCAAAATCAACCAAAAGAAATCTTATAAGTATCTCAGGAGTATACATCCCTCCAGGCAACAATATTATCACAAACAAAAATATTCTACACTGGATATGTGGTAACATCTCCCAGGAAACCTTTATTTTAGGTGACCTATATTTAAACTGGCAATCCATAAACAGCAGCAACCCCAAGGAATCATTTCACCCATTTGGCTTCACCCAGCTAATAGGTTTCACCACAGGAATCAATAAAAACACTAACAGGTAGTCCACACTGGACTGGATATTAACAAACAAACCCCATAATATAAAATCCTCTGATTGCTTACCAGATACTTTAAGTGACCACTTCCCAACCTTTCTGATAAGACAACATCAGCATGGTTTATTCAAACAAATAATCTGTAATGAAGTACACAATTTAACCAAATCTAACAAAGACACATTTATTACAGCCCTCTCCCACTACAACTAGAATGCATTAAAAGTAATGTCCTAAGGTGAAGCAGTTACTCACTTTAAATACACCTTCCTGAAAATGCTAAATGATTTAGCATCAGTTAGTACAAAAAGGGTAAAAACTAACACAGCATCATGGATGACAACAGAGACCAAACTGCTCGTGCTGGAAAGAGATAGAGCATAGAAAGAATGGTATAAGTATAAAACAAAGTATGCCTACCAAACTTTTAGATATCTGAGAAACTGTGCTGATACCCTTGTTAAATCTGACAAGAAATTACACTACAGTAATCTCCAAAAAAAAAAAAAATCACCAAAACAACCCCAAGCTTTTTTGGTCCTCTCTAAATAAACTATTACACCCTGAGCATAGCACTACACCCTGCCCTTCTACTTCAAACAGCAAAGAGTCCATTGCCATTCAGTTCACCACTTATTTTATACAGTCAGTTCTGTTACTAATAAATGACCATCTCATTTCGCCACTCCAACTTCCATCTATTCCTAAAAGCAACACACTGTCATTTTGTTTTCTGCATGTCCCAATGTCAACCATTAAAAAATATATACTAGCCAAATTAAAAGCAACAACCTCAACTGCCACTAATCTTCCCACTGAGCTCCTCAATAAAGGTGCAAAAGCACTAGGCTTCTCTGCCTCCATTTGAATCAACCAGACAGTAACAGAGAACTATGTTCCATCCATATGGAAAAAATTCATTATTATACCCCATCACAAAAGAGGTACTTCAACAGAGTTAACAAACTACAAACTTATTACTATCCTATCATCCTTCTCAAAAATCTTACAGCAATGTTTATGAAACATATATCTAAACATAACTTCCTCTCCAACACCCAGCACAGCTTCAGGCCCAACCACAGTACTAATGCTATTGCCCTCCTCAACTTCACAGACATAGTAAACCAACACAGAAATGAGAGCAAACTTGTTTCTTCACTTTTCTTGAGCTTTCCAAAGCATTTGACACAGTATCCCACTGAAAGCTCCTCTATGAACTTGCAACACTAGGTCTCACAGTTATTTAAGCAATCATCAGCAGGCAACTAAATGGCGACAAAACCTTTCAGCATTTCAACCAATCTATCTTGGTGTTCCCCAAGGTCCAGTGCTCAGCCCTCTTCTATTTAATATTTTCATAAATAAACGTCATACAGCTACAACACTTTCCACTCTTACTCCAATGATTCTACCTTTATCTGCTCTGCCCCATCCATAAAAATTATCTCACTGACAATGAAATATGGCTAAAATAATTGAACTTGCTGCTTAATGCAAAAAAAATAGCTTATGCTATTTACTCTAAAACAACACCTTAACCAGAAACAAAAACTTCATATTACCTCAAATAATAACAAAAAAATAGAAACTATAAGGCAAACTAAACTACTTAGGATCATAATAGATGACAACCTCAAATTTGATCACCACATACTTCATGGGCGGAGCCTGGATGGCCAACTGGTAGCAGAACTTTTTAAAGCTCCACAAAAACAGACTAAAAAATGGAAAAATTTAATTTCACAGAACAAATACAACTAAATATTATTGATAAAACTTTGTTCTACCTGTAAACAAAATTTGGTAACTTTTCTTCAATATTTTCCTGTCAAACCAACTTGGAGATTACTACTACTTTGTGGAAATGAGCAACTCTAAGAATTCATACTCTGAAACAGACTTGAGAAAAGAAATCCAGCTGATGTCTTCCACATTACATGAGCCATACTTGAAAATAGGTGGATTTAAAGACAACCTTGAAAATGAAAGAGAAAAACGCTAAAAATAAACCGCTAAAAAAAAAAAAAAAAAAAAAAAAAAACTTGTGTTCTTAGTGAATTATTACAGCAACAACAAACAAAAATATCAGACATTGAAACTTCTCTCTGTGACATAGAGGAGAGACTGAAGGAAGAAGAAAATCAAAGTAAATTAAAAATTTGTGAGTTATTACCCTCTAGCCTTCATACTGCTTTGTCAAGATACATCTTGCAGACACTTCAATATACCCATGGATAATTCTCTCTTTTTCAAAGTTTTCTTAGTAAAACAGTTTCTAAAACTGAGAGTTTCACCTGACATCTCCTTGAAAACAGGTTACTCCTTCCTGGGAGGTTAACTTTCTGCAGGAAAAGTTAAGCATGTGTCCATCTGACCCTACACATCAAGCAGATTTAAGGTTCATTACATGCTTAACTATTTTCTTTTTGCTCTGACATCTGCAAGATGAGCATGTGAGTTAACTCTCTTTGCAGGATAACCCTGTCTGGCCTGCTTTTGGGATAAGGGATCAGTAAAAACAAATCCCTCATTAATGCCCAAGATTATTTCATAGTTTCTTTTTTAATCAAGCCATTGGTCTCCAAGTGTTCTGTTTTAATCATGAGAACCATGGAGAAAAGATTACTTAAACCTGGGACATGCATTGGCAGCTCAGGTACTATTTTGACAGACCCATACCCTTTAGGAAAGCATACCAGCTATTTATTTCTTATACTGGGGCTAGGAAAGGACAACCCATGTCAAGCAGATGATTTGCAGTTAGCTTTCCTTGGCTATTGCCTTTTGTTATAACTGGCATGATAACCCATTTCCAGGAAGTATTTAAAGATTACTGTCTGAGGGCATTGGTTTCTTTGATGACATATTGTAAAGAGATGGATTCTTAGAAGCATTCTAGACAGAGCTACATCTTTGTCTGTCTATACCTGTACAATGAATTATATACTGGATTCTTTTGTCTAGATCCAGGACTGACTTTACTAGGGCCACTCTCCAGGGGCTACTTGGTCCATATCCCTCCTCCTTCTCCCAGGTAAGTCAGGCATTAGTAATCAACCCATCCACCTCTCTAGCAGTATATAAGGTTATTTTTTCTTACTTTAGTTCAAAATGAGTACACTATTTCCTACCTTTAAAGCAAGAAAATGCTCAAGATTTTATACTCTAACTGCTGATTTTCCCTCCTCAGAGATGACCAATCAGCAGTCAGAGTGGAAATGTGGGAGGAAGCCAAAGCTTTTGGAAGCTGGGTGGTTACAACCTATATAGCCTAAAGGCTACTACAGCAGTGAGGAATTCGAACAGCTACTGTTATGGGTAGGTGCGTCTTGCACAACCCTATTATTTTTAAACTAGAATTGTTACCAAATAAATTGATCTGGTCCCAGTTTAGCTTTGACTTCCTCCATTATTAGAAATGTGCCACCTGTCAAATGTCATAGGTCATACCAGTACAGAATGCTATACTCTTCCCTGTTCATCCAGACAAAAGGCCTTCTTCTAGTTTGTGAGGCTGGGTTATGCCAAATCCTATCAAGACAAAAAATAAATAAATAAAAATAGACTTACTGAAAGAAAGGAAATCTTTGTAACTGCTGTATGACCTGTACCTCCAAACTCTCTTGGTCCTATAACTTCCTTCAGAAAGTACCTTAAGACTGAGGAGAAAACTGGGGTACATCCAGATCCTTTTATCAGGCACAACCCATATATATGTGTTAAATGTGAGATTTTGCTTGAAAATTTTGATGATAGCTACCATCTTCATGTACTGATAGAAATTTGGGTGCACCCCCCAAAACAAAATGGTGTTTTCATCTTTTGTCAGGTATCTCAAATGTTGAGTCTGAAATATTTTTTGCAATTCTTTAATTATATTACTACAATATTGACTAGGGATTTATTTAGCTAAATATAGAAACTTTGGTAGCAAGACTGACCAAATTTCTAACATTGTTGCCAGAAATGGAAGTTGTAATGGTTTCCATCTACTAAATAACTTTTTAAAGTCTTTACATCAGCATGTTAATCACTTTTGAATCCATAAATTTCCTCCACAGTACACCCACTAAATGTTTTTGATTGTGGCCTCAAAAATGGGAACAGCATCACGTTTACCTTGTTTAACATGAGAACCAAAAGTTCACAAAATAATGCAGGGTATCATAAACTTTGGGAAGAAAAAACAGCTGGATCTTTTAACCAGAACAAACAGTTGTCCATGAAAAAGAGAAAGTTGTCATGTTCTTGGAAATCTGTATGACCTAAAGCATGATTGCTGAAGATTATACAAACTATTTCCATAATATGGATAAATAATAAAAGGGATCCCTGGTGGTTTAGTGGTTAGGCTTTGGCACTCTCACCACCACAGGCCAGATTTTATTCCCAGTCAGGGGATTTAAATGATTTTTTTTTTTTGGGGGGGGGGTAGTTTGGCATAATGATTAAGGTTTTTGCCTCATATACACAAAGTAAATGATTTCATTCTGACCTCAGGTTACTGGCTAGACTTAATATGGCCCTTCAGGGCAATTAGCCTATTATTCACATATGAACTGTTGAACAAGGTCAGAAAGAATCCCTGGCATGACCATCTTGAGAGGGGGAAAGGCAGGTGAAACACAGTTATTAAAGTCTACTCATATTTATGTAAATCGTAAAGAATCTTACACAACAGAACAAATTCAAACTTTATAACAAAGCATTCAAGATCTTTCCACTTAAAGGTCTAAGGTAAAGAATCATGTTAAAATTGATAAACAAGTAAACATATGCTGTATGAATGTTCAGCAGAAATTATTTATATTGAAAAAAAAAGTTTAAATAAATCAGAACTGCATTGCCTGCCTTTGATGAAGCTTTGTTGATTCTGCATGCCAACCTTGGGAGGACTGACTTCTCAATGACCTGCTCATCTGCTTGCAAACATGTTTGCATCAGATAAAAGTAGAAATATGAATATATAGGTACCAGACAGGGAAGGATCTTTCCCTTCTTTAGTGAAAGAGACAATGAGAGATAACCCAAGGGAGTAGAAGAAGGAACTACAGATTCACACTTCATATAAAAGGTATAACAGAGGCTTACTAAACCCATATTTCATTGTCTTCCAGAAGCCACTCAGAACACCATCCAGGACCTGGACTCTATTACCTCTCACTTCCATCCAGTATCCATCCTCCCAATTCTGGACAAACTTCTAGAAAACATAGTCCACACCCAAATTCTCACTCTGTATTCAGTAGTACCACCTGCTCCTCCAAACAGCATGGATTCTGGCCTGGACAATGTATTATGACAACACTTTGATCCCTAACTGATGACATCCTACAACACACTGATAGTGGTTTCCTTGTGGTGCCCTTTTTATAGACCTGACAAAGATATTTGACCTCATTGACTAGTATCTTCTCCAAAATAAATTAAGTGAAATTGGTATCAGTTCAGATGCCACTCTGTGGTTTAAAGACATCCTCGCTAACAAACTTGTCAGAGTTAAAACAGGATCCTCCCAATCAGAATCTGCACTTATTACCACAGGTGTAGCACAGGGATCCATTCTTGCCCCCTCCTCTACTCCATATTCATTAACAAATTTCCTTGTGACCCTACCCATTTTACAGTTATCCACTATGTTGATGAATGGTCATTTACTGATCAGGTCAAAGGTTCACAGGTTCATAAGTGTTTAGTAGGCTAACAACCACAAGGGCCTTTTTAAGCCTAGCCATGCATCCCTAATCTCTGACAAATTCTGATACCCTTGATAAGTGTAAGCATGGGCCTGGGAGATAAACCATTTACAGGTTACCTGTCTCCATTAGAGACATAGGTGCCAAACCAGGGATGAATTTCCTGTTTCCCATCCAATTGTCCAAGTTGCGCTTGAATTGGGTTAGGGAGGAATCTGCTTCACATGGATGGGGAGCCTGTTCCATAGATGCAGTACATACCTATCTCTCCAGCAGGTCCTATTTATATCATAGGCAAGGTTTAAGTCTTTAGAATGGGTAATTCTGGTGCTGTTTGTTTTGTGGATATACAGGAGGTCCATCAGAGGGGGGTCTGACAATGCTCTGTATGCCAGGCATAGATCATAGGAAGTTACTAAGCTATTGGCCCTGAGGCCCTTATAAGACTAGCTAAGAGTTTAGCCCATGTTGAGAGAAGTCAGCACCCAAAGCCCCTGTCCAGCAGGGAGACAGGTGGAATCCCAGAGGTGTAGTTTCTGTTTCCCATCCAGTTATCCAGGTTGCCCTTAAAAAGGGATAATGAAGTACTCTGCTTGACGTGGAGTGGGAGTCTATTCCACAGATGGGGGAGTCTCTGGGACACAAATCTGTCCCGTCAACAAGTCCAGACCCGGTTGAGGTTGCACATGTGGGTTACTCAAGTGGAGCTTTACTTGCGGATATGCAGCAGTTCCATAAAGGCAGGATCTGAGATTGCTTTGTGTGCCAGACAGAGGTCACCACTGAGGAGTATGCATGAAACTGAGTAGAGGGACAGGGCTTTTAGCCTATCTGTGTAGGGTAGATGTTTGATGCCCTGGATTCTCCTGATGAGGAACCTCTGTGACCTTTCTACCTGCTGCATGTGCTTTGCTTGGTACATGCCAAAGGGGGTGTTGTACTCAATAACTGGCCTTATAAGGGAAGAACACAGGGATGTTATGACCTCCTTGTACCTGGATGAGATACCCTTATTTATAAAGTGGGCCATATAGAAAGCTTTCCATACAAAAGAAGCAATATGATGGTCAAAAGTCAGGTTGCTATCAACCTGGGTATCCAAATCCCTCAAGTCTGAGTGCTTAGGACATTGTTATTAATGTGATAATATGTGGGGACATCACTTTCCCCAAAAGGGATGATGATGCAATTTTTGGCATTCAGCTTGAGGCCATGTTACTGGCACCAGTCATTTGTTTGGGTGAGACCCTCTTTGAGGATGTCCACATCACTTGGAGAATTGATGACCATGCCCAGCTTGCAGTCATCTGCAAACTTGTTCAGCCATAGTCCACTGGTTTTGGCCTGCACCTCAGAGAAGTACATCCTGAATAACAGAGGCCTCAAGACCGATCCAAAGGGTACGCCGCTCATTACAGGTCTACTGCTTGAGATGGCTTCACCTATTTTGATTAGGTGGGTTCTATCAGTGAACCAGTTTGCTACCCATCTGGTAACATATGGATTTATGCCTAGTTGACAGAGTTTATATATTATGCCCAAGTGGGGAATAATGTTGAAGGCTTTGGCCAGGTCAAGGTAGGTGGTGTGCACCATCTTCCCCTAGTCCATGGCCTTGGTGACTGTCTCAAAGAAGTCGACCAGATTTAATAGGCACGACCTCTCCTTGACAAAGCCAAACTGTGTGGGGTTGAGTGTTTGGAGATTGCCAATGTCCTTGTTAATGAGGTCCATCATAATCCGTTCCATGGCCTTGCAAATCAGGCAAGATAGGCTGAGAGATCTACAATTTCCTGGATTGGTGGATGCTCCACCTTTGTGTAAAGGGATGGCAGTGGCTGTCCTCCACTTGGCTGGGACAAAGCCAGTACTCAGGCTTTGGTTGAAAGGGTGCCTGATGGTGCTGCAAGTTCATGCCTGAGTTCATGTAGGATGTAGCCTGGGATGTTATTGGGCCCCATGAAGGCTGTATTTTTGCCTTTGAGAGGACAGTGATACCTGTTCCCTAGAGATAAGGGGAGGAGGGCAGGTACTGTGGATGTCCTGATTTATGGATGGAGGGACAGAGGGGTGAAGTTTTTTCTGAATCTGTCAGCCAGTAGGTTGGCTATATCTACAGCATTTGTGTATGTGGTGTCCTTGACCACCAGTTCTGAACAGATCTGGGTGCTTTGTTTGAGGTTGCGAACATATGTGAAGAAGGTCTTATGATTGTCAGTTGGCTTTAAAGGATTTCACTAGTGCTCTTATTTGCTTATTCAGGCTAAGGAGAGATTGCTTTCAATTGGTTACCTGCTCCTTCTTGGTCCTGGACAGAATTTTTTTTTCCTTTTGTTATATAGTTTATAGTTTATTTATTGCAGATGTCCACCAAACAGATTTAGTCTTTTTTGCGGAGGATGATTTTGTCATGTCGGGTATTCCTGATCCCATGCATCTATATAAATGTTCATATTGTACTTTGATGTAGATTTGGATATTGGTGCCAGTTCCTACAGAGGGGGAGGGGTCTGTGAAGCTGTTTACACCATCCCTCAGGAGGTTGTAATCAGCTTTGGAGAAGTTTTTTTTTGTTTGACCCTAGATATATGGGGATCAGGGGAGATGATGACTTTGAAAGTGACCACTTTATGGTTGGATCTTACCAGGGAGGATGATACTATAGGGGTACTGCAGTGGTTACTCATGTTGGTTAATACCAAGTCCAAGATATTGTCACCTCTTGTGGGGGTACTGACTAGCTGTTCCAAGGCAATGACATTGATAAAATCAGGGAATCTCTGGGCATTTGTGATCTGGTACAAGTAGTTTTTCCAGTCTATGGTTGGGTAGTTAAAGTCGCCCAGGATCAGGGTAAAGGGTTGAATCCTGACAGATTCAAAGCCAAGCCTGTTTCCTACCTTGCCTGTAACTAGTGTAGTCCAGATTCAGATTTGCTGTATCCAGGACTGTATGTAAGTTTCTGAGTCCCCCAAGCTTTCTGTGCTGGAGGGAAGCCTTCTAGCTTATCAGTGGGAGTGGCAAGCACTAGGTAACCTATCTACCACAATGTTGTAAGCACTAAATAACCTACAAGTTACTACAGCACTCAACCTTCCTCAATAACTACAGGAAAACATATTTGGTACTTACTTTCCTCACTTGCTTAGAGAAAAACAGCTCTTGTACTCACTTTCCTCACTTATCTAGAGGAAACATTTTTTTTTATTCAGGCATGTCCAAGGGTCAGCTCCCAGTGTTCTCTCCTGTATATCTGATGAATCTGGGCATCTTGGGGCAATGTAGAAATTGCCTCATGTACACAGACAACCCTGTCCTCCTACCACCCAACACTACAACCTGTGAGAGGTGCACTTATCTAGCCAAACTGGAGGTAAAGCTCTCTCCAACCAAGACTGAACTTGACAGTCAAGAGGAGAAGGTAAACACTTGCACCACACCACACTCATCACATAGTCTCACTAAATCTACACCACCAAAATCCACACATAGAAACATAAAAACATTTGCAGAGGCTCTCATTAATAATCTGCTCAAGCAACAGAGACCTCCAAAGCAGAAATGCAAGCAACCTCCACCCCCAACACAACCCAAATGACACATAGCCCGCAGACCCAGTGTGCCACTCAACCACAGCCAATAAGGCAAAACAACGTACCCAACACACTAGTCATAGGTGACTCTATAGTCAGGCACACTGATGTGCTACTCACCAGGCTAAACAAGAAGAAGGTTACTGTCAGCTGCCTGTTGGGTGCCAGGGTCCACCACATAACCCACGCACTCAGGTCACTCCACAACAAGTACAAATATAACTCTGTCATTGTCCATGTTGGTGTGAACGATCTGAGATGCACCTCCCTGGATTACATGAAAAGAGACATGGAAGAGCTCTCCAATCTTGTAGCCCAGACAGGTATGACCCTAGCCCTGAGTAGCATTCTGCCATAACCCAGAATGATACCACAGTACAAGGACAAAATGACTGACTTCAACAATTGGCTAATCTTCTGGTGTCATACTGCCTTTGTTTGTTTCCTGACATTTGTGTTGGCCGCAGTTTTAACGCCGGCGCGGTTTGTGTAATGTCATACTAAAGGAATCCAGTATCTGTCTGTCTGGTATGACATGGTCGACAGACCACGCTTCTTTGCCAGAGATGGCCTGCACCTGTCACCCCTGGGATTCCGGATACTGGCTAAGGTTCTTGCCACCCTTATAATGCCTTTTTTAAACAAGATTCAAATGACAAATTCACCACTGTAACAGGAACAGGCAAGCAAAAACTGAGGGTGATGCTACTCAATGCTAGAAGTCTAAATCTCAAAATGCACTCACTCGAGGCACTCCTTAAAATGGAGAACATCGATGTCTGTGCAGTGACTGAGACCTGATTCAAGGCACCAGAGAGCACCCCTGCACTACCAGGCTATAACTCATAACACACTTTTCGGCCATGTAACCTGGACCGGAACACCAAAGGTGAAGGTGTGTCCATATCCATTAAGGATATCCACACCTCCAGGCTAGTTGCTCAGCATAATGCAGCCGAGGTTATCCAAGTGCAACTAACTCTGGGCAAAACTGCAATCCAAATTGTAGCTTGCTACAGATCCCCCACCATGCCCCAGGATTCCCACTCCTCTTTTCTTGACATACTGGAAAATATTAGGGTTCAACCAAACACCCCAATAATGGGTGATTTCAACTACCCCAACATTAATTAGGAAAACTACTCATGTACCAACTCCTTTGCTCAACGCTTTCTGGAATTCATACACTCCAATGCCCTGGATCAGCTTACCTACACCCCCACCAGGGGCAACAATATCCTAGATCTAGTCATTACCAACATGAGTGACTGGTGTTCCACACCTGAAGTCAACGCCTCATTGGTCCGATCCGGCCATAAGCTAATTACCTTAGATATCCACATCCTACCCTCACCCCCCATTACAGCCAAGTGCTCCTCCAGGCATCTTCTGCAGTTAACTCCTACTACTCCTCTAGGCATCAAATATTGATTGTTCATATTTGCATTAATAATTCCAAAACCATGTTACATACAAGGCACCAGGATATTTTGTCTTGAAGCATATGTGATGGCAAACACAATTGTATTGATATTTGTCCTCTCTGAATGAGTATTTCGAAGGAAAATACTGTTGCAAAAGAGGGTAAAATCCCATGAGGGGAGGAGCTCCATGGTCCACATCAGTAAGAAGCTGTGATCCATGACAAAATCCTCCAAAGCTAGTTATGAAAACAAAATTGACACTGATTCTAAAGACAACCACAAAGCATTCTATAGCTATGTCAAGAATCTCAATGGCAACACTCAGATCTGCTCTGAATTACAGTACAATGGCACTAAATATACAGACCCAACTGATATTGCCAACATCCTGGCAGATAGGTTCAGTGCTAACTTTACACCCCCCCCCTCACTCCCTAAAGAGCCCATCTCTATACCGTAAGAATGCAAAGTTCCTGTAATCACAGCTGCACAGGTAAAAACCACACTCTCCAAAGCCAAGAACACAGCATCCATGGGACCAGACAACATTCCAGGCTGCGTTCTACACGAACTACAGAACGAACTGGCACCCCACGTAAGTACCATGGTCAATCATAGCCTCACCTCAAGCTTTGTGCCTTCTGAATGGCGCACAATGACTGTTATCCCACTCCAGAAGGCGTGTGCCACTACGGACCCTGGGAACTACCACCCCATTAGCCTGACGAGGATAGTCTGCAAGGCCATGGAATGTATCATCATGGAACTTATAAACAAAGACATTGGTAATCTCCAAACTCTGGACCCAACCCAGTTCAGGTTTGTAAAAGGCAGATCATGTCTCCTAAACCTGATAGACTTCTTTGAAGCAGTCACCAAAGCCGTAGACGTGGGTAAGGTGGATCACACAACCTATCTAGATCTTGCCCAGGCTTTCAACACTATCCCCCACTCTGGAATTATAGATAAACTCACTAAACTAGGTATAAATCCCTATGTCACAAGATGGGTTGCCAACTGGCTCACTGACAGAACCCACACTGTGAAAGTAGCAGACTCCAAATCTGACTTCAGACCAGTGACAGATTGAGTACCACAGGGTTCAGTCCTGGGTCCTCTCCTGTTTGGTATCTACTTCTTTAAAGTACAGGCTAACACAGAAGGTCTTTGGCTAACAAAGTTTGCAGATGACTGCAAACTAGGAACCATAATCAAAACTCCTAACAATGTGGACATCCTACAAAAGGACCTCACTGAGATGGATGCCTGGTGTCAAAGCCATGGCCTCAAGCTCAATGCCAAAAAGTGCATTGCCATCCCCTTTGGTAAAAACTCTGTACTCATGAACTACAACATACGCGGTAGTATACTTAACACCGAAAGTGTGATAAAAGACCTTGGCACACAGGTGGACAGCAGTCTCTCCTTTGATAATCACATTGCCACAGTAGTCAGGAAATCCTTCTATGTGGCACACCTCATCACAAAAGGTTTCTCATCCAGAAAAAAAAGAGGTCATTGTTCCCCTTTACTCATCACTCATTAGACCCATTATAGAGTACAATGCCCCTTTTGGTATGTACCTCACAAGACATCTACAACAACTGGAAAGGCAGCAGAAATACCTCACAAAGAGGTTTACCAGCCTGAAACAGATGCCCTACACAGACTGTCTCAAAAAACTCCAGCTTTATTCCATCGCATATCACCTAAACAAAGGTGATCTCTGCCTAACATACAAAGCTATGTCAAATCTAGAGCTGTTGGACATGCTCCATTTAAAGAAATCCCAATCCCACCAAGCTACATGCTCTAGGGACCTAAACCTTGTCACCACAATAAACAGAACATGCCGGAGGGATAGATCCCTGTCCCAGAGACTTCCCATACTCTGGAATAAACTACCTATCTATGTCAAACAAAGCTCCTCATTAGCACTCTTCAAGAAAAATCTTGATGATTGGATGGGACATAGGAAATTCACCCCGGGGATCACTTCTGTAGCTCTGCTCAACAGTGGCAGAGGAAAATAATTTTTTTGGGTGGCAAAAGCCAGGGTACCTTTTTGGCTGGGCTTGTATAGGCCCTAGGGCTGATAGCCTAGTACCTACCTATGAACCTATAAGATAGGTGGAGTAGGCATCTTGAGTAAAATCTGGGGGCCTGTAGCTAGCTATGATTTGAATAGGGGTCTTATTAACAGTTGACTGCATCTGGAGTGTTTCCTGTGCATGATACTGTTTGACCAGCCTGGAGATGTGTGTGTCTTTAATATATATTGAAACTCCACCTCCTTTGGCTTTGCTGCCCACAGATTAGAGTCTGACTGTATGATAGGATGAGTAACCAGGTAAGGCTGGGGTGCTCTCCTCACCTTTTAGCCAGGTTTCTGTGACTGCACAAATGTCAGCATCTTCCACGGTTAAGAATGCTTGCAATGAGTGCAGTTTCATGTTTAGACTCCTAGTGTTTAGCAGCATGACCTTTAATTTGCATTTTGTTGCAATTTTTATGTTGGTAGTATCGACCTCATGACTTTTCCTAAAAAAGGCACTATGAGGGATGCAAGGATATTTGCCAGAAGCCTGAATCCCAAGTGCAACAGATGCAGTCCATCTCTAGCAAAGCATCGTGGTCTGTCAATCATATCTTCCCAGGCTGCCAGGTACTGGATCCCCCTGGAATGACAACAGAAACTAAGCCAATTGTTAAAGTCAATCATTTTCTGTTTGTATTGAGGCATCATTCTGGATGACGGTAGAATGCTGCTTAAGGTTAGGGATGTACCTGCCTGAGACACATATTTAGCAAGCTCAATCATGTCTGTCTTCATATAATCCAGGAGGTATGTCTCAAGTCATTCATGCCAACATGGACTATGACAAAGTCATAACAGTACCTGTTGATGAGAGACTTGAGTGTGTGTGTGATATGGCGGAGTCTGGCACCTGACAAACAACTAACCATGACTTTGTCCTTATTCAGTTTGGTGAAAGGCACATCTGTGTCTTACAATGGAGTCTCTTATGACTAATATGTTGGGTTTATGGTTAGGCCTTAGTGGTTGTGAGACACAGGTGTGTGGACTATGCATGGTATGTGGTGTGGAGGGTTGTGGAGTTTGCATGTGTTTTTTTCTCCGAGGTCTACTTTGTTTGGAATTGATTTTTCTGAGAACCTCTGCAAATGTGGGTGTGTGCTGTGTAGTTGTGGGTGGTGTTTGAGGTGTAGTGATTCTGTTGGCAACTTTCTCAGTGCCAAATATACTGGCTTGTGAGGGACAGAGCATAGACTCTAGGTTCTTAATGTAATTGCACCTCTGACAAATTGTGTTCCTAGGTGGTAGTAGTAGATGGTTGTCTGTGTATGGGATCTCCCCTCAAAAGCCTGTAGGAGACAGAATACAGTGATAGGGTCTTGAGGTGGTCTGCATAGGACATTTTATTCTGTATTCTTTTGGTGAGGAGTGTCTGTGAATGTTCCAGTTGTTGGATATGCCTGGTTAGGTACATGCCAAAGGGGGCATTGTACTCAATGATAGGTTTGATGAATGCTAACTGCAGTGGAACAATTACTTATTTGGACTTAGATGTCATACCTTTGTTTATAAGTTGCGCAACATGGAATGGTTTCCTCAACACTGTAGACACATGATCATCAAAGGCTAGATTACTATCTATGTATGTCCCTAAGTCCCTGACTAGTGGGTCAACTCTAAGAGGTGTGTTGTCAATATGATAGTTACCAGGGATGGATGACTTACAAAAGGATACTTTTATGCAATCCTTGGCATTTAGTTTTAGTCCATAGCTCTGACACCAGTTTGTCTGTATCAGCTCTTCCTGGAAAACATTTGTGTCAGTATGTGATTCAATGACAACTCCTAATTTGCAATCATCTGTAAATTTAGTCAGCCGGAGACCCCTGACATTTTCCTTGGTTTCTGAGAAGTAAATGCCAAAAAGGAGCAGTCCGAGGACTGATCCCTGAGGGACTCCACTTCTGACTGGCCTCTTTGTAGAGGTGGCCTCCCCAATTCTAACTTCCTGGGTCCTGTCCGTGAGCCAGTTGACTATCCATTAGGTGAGATACTGGTTTGTACCTAATCTCTTGAGTTTGTCAACAATGCGCAAGTGGGGTATTGTGTCAAATGCCTTGGTCAGGTCAAGGTAGGCAGTGTGAATGATTTTGCCATCATCCATTGCTTTGGTGACCATCTCAAAGAAGTCCACCAGGTTGAGTAGGCATGATCTGCCCTTGAAGGAACCAAACTGGGTTGGGTCCAGTGTCTGGAGGTTTACTATGTCTCTGTTGATCATCTCCATGATAATTCTTTCCATGGTCACTCTCACACCAACATTAAATGCCAACTCCAGTCAGACTTACATAAGTTCCATCAATGGCTCATAAACCATAAACTATTTCTCAACCCCACCAAGACCAAAATTATGTGTTTTGGAACTCCACAAAAATTCACCAAGCACCTCACTCTTTTATTGTCTTTGTCTTATACAACCATTTCATAGAGGCAGCCTCCACCTTCAAATACCTAGGATTATGGCTTGAATAGTCACTATACTTCCACTTCTACATAGACAAGGTGAGAGTTAAAATGAATTTCCTCCTCTTCTGGGCTAAAATGATCTCCTCTTTTCTATTCCAACCAGCCAGAGCAGCCTTTGAAAAAGGAGTTCTCCTTTCTTAACTTGAATATGGAATTCCAGTTTTTTGCTTCTGTTTCCAAGAAAAACACTGCCACACTCCAGCCTATCTCTGGCATCATTTTTCATTTCATTACAAACTCTCCTCTCTGTGATCATCACTGTATCATCCTAGAAAAAAAAGCAAATGACCACCCATGAAACAAAGGTCTAACCTGCTTTTAGGATACCAACTCTACAAACTTCTACAATTTCATACATTGACTCCCTTTGCAGGTAAACTTCATGAAAAAAACTCCTCATACAACCTGAGACACTACTCATAAGTCACACTAACTGTCATTACCCCTAGAACCAAACTCCACAGAACTGCAAATTCTTTCTCCTCTCAGACAGCTACTCATTGGCAAGCTGTCCATATTGATGTAAAGAAATACAACTCAAAAAGAAATTCTTCACCCAGGCCAAATGCTCCTTCTTCAGCACAGGATATTTTACAAGTCTTTTCTCCACTCTCAAGATTTGCTGAAGATTGACACACTTTAGAAACTAATTTATATAATATATAATACACACTGCTTGATTTACATTGCACTGTCCTTGTTCACTCAAATGTATATATACAGATTGTAATTTGCACTATGCATGTATGAACTACTCTGTTATTGCTTAGATTTCTATATATTTTGTTTGTGAAATGTTGTGTATTTCACCCTGGCTAAGCCTGAAATTCCTCAGTATTGATCAGTTTACTACACTGGTAAATATATATATATATATATATATATATATATATATATATATATATATATATATATATGTAGGGGTCCATATAAGTTGACTGAGTTTTCAGAAACTCAAAATGCATATGGTTGAGACCATATGATTGAGTTTATAAAATCTCTAAGCTTTTGAATGGAAACTGAGGTACAGTGCGGATCGGGAAATTTACCTTTTTCTTCACTGTAGTTCAATTTTGGAGTTAATATATATAATTTTCAGGGGGTGTGCAGGGGGGGCTTGACCCCCTGCAAAAATTTATAAAAAGGTAGATTTTTGTGTTTTGTTGTGTTCTTTTTTTTTTTGATGTTCGAGTTTTCAGAAACTCAATATCATATGATCCCGACCATATAAATTTTGAGTTTCTGAAAACTCAGTCATCTGACATAGACTTTGTGAGTGTTCTGAAGTGTTGCATATGTCTGGTCTGGTACATGCTGAAGGGAACATTGTACTCAGTGGTAGGTCTGATAAGTGACAAATAAAGTGGCACTATGACTTACTTTGATCAGGATGCCTTGCCTTTACTTATAGGTTAGGTGTCATAGAATGATTTCATTACTACCTTGGCTACATGTTGGCCAATGTCCCGATTACTGTCTCCTGGGTCAGTTCTTAGGGGTGCCTTATCAATGGAGTAATTAGCCAGGGTGACAGTTTTCCCAAAAGACACTATAATGCATTTATTATCATTAAGTTTTAGTCTGTGACTTTGTCACCAATTATTTGTCTCTGTTAGACCCTCTTGAAAGATAAACAAAAATAATGGGAAGCCACAAGATAAAAAAAATAAATAAAATAAACTCTGAAGGAACCACCACCAAGAAGAAATGTATACACATGTTTATTGCAGAACACACACTAAAATGTTAAGTGCTTTCAGCAACTATTGCCTTCATCAGAACATCCTCTGCAACTGAACTTTTAAATACCCTCTGTGACATATGATAGTCCCACCACTGCTACCAATATCTGATTGCCAGCAATATGTGACATCTCCATACTGGGCCAGTAATCTTGGAGCCTGAATCCTTATCACTGACACTGGAGAGGGACGTGCCCTTGGAATACAAATGGATACACTTGGTATTTCCAGATGTCAGCCTCTCTGCATCAAGTACAATTTCCCTTAAGAGCAAACAGGGAACACGCTCAGCCTGGGATCTGGATGTCTCTATATCTATCTCCCTCCATGTTCCCATTAAGAGTCCCCATTGGTACAGCTGTAGGGTAAGGTCCTCAGTCATGTGTCCAAGCCAATTCTTCCAGCAGCCTCTCTGTGAACCCAGTGCTTCATGTCCCTGCCCCAAGTATCTGACACACATACCCTTTAAGATTTAATTTTCACACACACACACACACACACACACACACACACACACACACACACACACACACACACACACACACACACACACACACACACACACACACACACACACACACACACACACACACACACACCTGGGAAAGGCTGGCACACATTACCCGCTCTACCAGCTTTGCCCAGACTATAAGGTAGATTCACTGCCAGCAGTCAGTTACTACAAGGCTTTTACAAAGGGTGTCCAATTATACAGTGCAATATTAATACTAATACAAATGATAGTAGATGACCAAGACAGCTAAGCCTTCTGGAGTGGCCCACATAGTCTCACCAAATAAACATAAGTACTCTCAAAGGTTAGATACTTTCTACAAGGACCAGCCACAATAAAAATATTAAATATATTTAATAATAACTAATAAAATAACATGAAAGTATTGAATATATATTTACAGTAAACCACATAGTTCAGATCACAGGAAATATTGAAAAGAACTTTGATGGACAGACTCAGGCAAATAAAGAAAAACAATATCTAAACTAAGTTTCACTATATTCCTGACTGAATCTAAAATAATTACTGTTCCCTAGTTAAGTTACTTACTACCACAAGGCAAGATGCTGTGGGTGAGGGTCTTTCCAGTCATGCTCCCCAAAACATAATACTAAATACTCTGAGATTTATCTTTGTAACATCTAAAATATAATTTCTAAGACAGCTGGCAGAATGACCTCATCTGGTCACCTGATTCTAGGTTCTCACAGTATTTCCGTTTGAATCTGATACAGGAATTTATCATAATAGATGGCTACAATACACATGTAAATGTTTATGGCAGTGCCTGGGGCTTCTGCTCTTTTTACTGAGCTAATGAACAAAGGCTTTTTCCCAGATATGGTGTCTCCAGTCCTATTCAGCACTATGGTATGCCATTTTAGTGGTTTAACAGCTCATTTACATATCCCTTATATTTTTTTAAAGTTAGCTGGTTAACCTCTGTTGTGCCGGTATCCTCTATTAAATGTACATTTAATTCAGTTACAATAATACATATAAATTTCTTTTCATTCCAGTAGGGTGCACTGTTGGTACATTTTAACATACGCAAACCTCACAAATACATTTTCAGCCCAAGCATCTGTAAAAATCAGTTTGATTATACAAATGACATATACTTCTAATACATTTGTAACACAAGCATCTTGTATAAGTTATTTTAATATTCAAAGGACATATCATTTTTTACCAAACTCCAGCTGGCTATACTGGTATTTGCCTATATCATCACACCCTCCAATCAAGATTTCCTGTCACATGGTAGAATTAAGACAAACCTTAATGAACAATAATGACTATACCATGTTAAATCTTGGAAAAAAAGAACCACAAAAATGCATGAAAAAATATTCTAAACCTGTGAACAGTTTAAAATATAAAATTATTTACACTCATTCCATACTGATTTTTAAATAAAACCACTTTATAATTAACATAACTATTTAATCCTGATGCACTGTAAGCATGGAATAAAATTTTCTATCTAAGTTCCCTATATTCCAGTCCAATGTCCCCTCACTATTAAAATCCAAAGAAACAATATTTAGCACTGAAAATGAACTTGAACTGATAACACTCCATAGAATGTTTTTCTAGGGCATTATCTCTGTTCTTTTTTGCTAAATAATTTTTATTTTTTTTTGTTTGTAGACAAATTATGATACAGTAAATTTTAAATTACAATTCAAAATAAAAGAAAATAGTTAATAACTATAACAATATGTACAATATTTACAGGTGGTCCAATGAAAAGGATTAACCAATAAGGTTATAAAGAGGAATAATCTCATAGAACTAGTATAACCTTTGCTGGCATATATTCACATAAGTTCATCTTAGTTTATGACATTTCAATTTCATGTAGAAGAAATTCTGTCCTTTTGTAATGTGTCTATAAGTATTAAGAGTTTATTCCAAGAATTGTCTGTCCAACGTCTGGGAAAAAATCTTTCTTCTTTGACTTTTATTTCTTTCTGTGCAGATTCCTTTAATAGAGATATGAAGTCTTCATAACTTGGAGGAACAGTGGATTTCCATTTTCTTGTTATACATTTTCTGGCTACAGCCAGAATAGACCATAAAAGATATTGATCACTTTTACTCATAGTTACTGAGTCATCTACATTCAAAAAAAATAAAGATTTTGTTAGAACAAATTTATCATTATAAATGGCTTGAAGAAATCTATTAATATCTTCCCAGAATTTTTTAATGCAATCATAAAATATATGTATCCAATCTGCCTTACAGTTTACAGTACATCTCCAGCATGTGAGCTTTTGGGCAGGGTCAAATTTGGCTATTTTATATAGTGTATAAAAGGCTCTATGTAAAAATTTTCATGTGAAGATTTTCCATATCTGGAAGTTTGATGTTAGCTTAACTGACAACAAAAGGCCATTTATACCTTCAGATGATAGATTTATTGTCAAGTCCTTTGTTAAAATGTTCACAACATTTTGACCTATTTTGGTTTTATACACTATTAAAATTTTGCATAATTTAGATATAGAAATTAGCTTATTATGATTTCCATAAATCGATTCTTGCATATATTTTATGAACTTAGGTATAGTATTAAAGCTTGAACCATTAATAATTCTACATAAATCACTTGCATATTGTAGTATTTCTTGAAGTTCTGTTCTGTCTATTTCAGATATACAAAACTCATTTATTACTTGTTGGGTGGTTAAAGTACTGTGATTATTTAAGCATTGAAACCAGTAAATAAAGTTTTTGGATTCCCAATTAATGAGCATTTTTTCTTGGATTTTTTCTTTAAAATTCGTTGATGTTTTAAATGGTATTAAGAGATCGAACCATAATTTTATATCTGGATTTGTAATTATAAATTTTCTAAATAGATTATAAATATTATTCAGATATGATAAATTAGTGGGCTTTGTTGTTTTATTTTGTAAGCTATGACATAGAACATGCCAAAATATGTTGTTATAATTCTCCAAATCCATATTTTTTTAATATTTTGTTTTCATTTAAGAAGAAAGTTAAATGTAAAATTTTCCATGTGGATGAATAATTTGGATTTACCCAATTTAGTATAAGTTTAATGATGGAAGCTTTAATATACATTTCTATGTCTGGAAATTTAATTCCTCCCAAGTCCCAGGGTCTAATATGATGTGAAAATGCAATTCTATTCTTTTTTGGATACCAAAGAAAATCCATTAAAAGTTTCTGTATTGTCTTTATAACTTTTTTATCTGGTAAAATATGGATTGCTAATGCTATATAGTTTATTTGTGGTAGGAATATCATTTTTATTAATTGTAACCTATCTTCCAAGTTTAACATTAATTTATTCCAGCTATTAACTTGTTTTTGAATTAAATTTTGGATTTTATTATAATTTAAGGTCATGGTAGTATCTATGTTCTCAGATATAAGAATTCCTAGATATTCTAGTGAAGAAACCTTTTCTCCAATTATTTGATATTTATTCAGATGCAAGTCATCTATTTTATTTAGAAGTATATGTTTTGATTTGGATTTATTGAAACAAAGACCTGAAATGGAAAAAAAATCTTCTACTTGTTTCTCTAATTCTTGCATGGACTCTTCATTCGGTCTTAAAGTCAGCAATATATCGTCAGCAAATAACATAATTTTAGAATTAAATTTATTGTAAAAGTTAATTCCTTCTATTTTTAGATCACTTCTTATTGCAGACACAAATAATTCTATCACCAGGGCAAACAGGATGGGAGACATAGGGCAACCTTGCTTAGAGCCTTTAGTTATTTTGAAAGCTTCCGAGGTAAATGGGCCTAATTTTACATAAGCCAGGTTGTCTTTATATATATTCTTTATTAAATTTATAAAGTTTAATGGGAATTAAAAAAGTTCCAAAATTTTAAATAGATACTTCCAGTTTACCGAATCAAATGCTTTCTCTATATCTAATGTGATTATAAGAGCTTCTGAATTGTCTCTGTTCAAAGCTTCTATAATGGTTAAAATTCTCTGAATATTGTCATATGTGTGTCTTCCAAATATAAAGCATGTTTGGTCTTCATTTATGACTTTAGTCAGGGATTTCTTAATTCTATTTACTAAGATAGACATAAAGATTTTATAATCATTATTAAGCAGGAAGATAGGTCTATATGAACTACATTGGGATGGATCGCTTTTATCTTTTTTATAGGGGTAACTAGTGAATATTTCCAGGATGGTGGAGTAATCATTTGAGTTTGAATATCATTTAGCATGTTATGAAGTAGAGAAATTGCTGAATTTGGAAAAATTTTATATAATTCCATTATTATTCCATCCATTCCTGGTGATTTGTTGTTTTACTTACTTTAATTATATCTTTTATTTATTTTATGGAGATATGCTTGTCCATTTCTACTTTTAATTGATCAGGTAGTTTTTTTTATTAAGGAACTATTAAATTTCTGATCTGAAAATAAAATATTATTATCATTATTTCCATAATGCTTAGCATAATAGAACTTAAAAGCTTCAAGAATATCATTCACATCAGATACCTTTTTTCCCTTTTCCTTCATGTATTATATTTATGATGTTATTTTCTAAGTTCTGCTTTTTAATTCTCATTGCTAGATTATGTAAGTGTTTTGGAGAAGTTGACATTGAAGCAAATTTTAGTTTTTCCAAAGCTAGATTTGTTTTATGAGTGAGGAATTCATTGTATTTTTTATTTAAATCTATGATTTCTTTTTTTTTCCTGAGAATCTATTACATCATAAGAACTTGTATTTATTTCTGTTATTCGTTTTTGTATGTTATGCAATTCAGATTCCCATTCCTTTGTTTTATTTTTAAACCATCCTATAATCTTGCCATACAAAAAATCCTTGAGTGTATCCCAAGTTATTATATTATTTGTATCATTAATAGGATTTGTTTCTAAGAAATATTTGATTTCTGAATCTAGCCAAGGTTTAAACTCTTTTAATTTAAGGATGTAAGCTGGTATTCTAGTTATAGTGTTTAATCTTTTGAAATCAATTTGTAGTTTAAGAATTAAAGCATTATGGTCTGAAAGGGGACATGGGATAATAGAAAATTTTGTTATCCTACTGTTTAAATCAGAGGAGACCAATATTTTATCTATTCTTGTTTTAGTATTAAAGCGATAATCGCTATGTGTGTAACTTAATGAGTTAGAATCTTTAAAATTAAATGTATCTATTAGATTTAAGCTTTCTAACCATCTCTTGAAATATTTACTTACGGGTGTGAGACGTAACTTTCTTTTATTAGTTGTTTCAGAGTTATCTAAAATACAATTGAAATCTCCCTCCATTATTATCATACCTTTATTTACTTTGTTAATTAATTCTATGTGTTTTTAACCATAGACAATCCTATTCCAGGAATCCAGTAAATATTTATTAAAGTCCAAATTCTATTTTGATATTTTATTATTACAATTGATATTAACCCTTCTTTATCTTCGTGTTTGTAAATGATCTGAGAAATAACTACACTTTTTTTCCATAAAATTATAACTCCTCTTGTTTTTTTTTTTTGTAAAGGGAGTGAGAAAGAATTAGATAGTCACTAGGTTTCCATGTGAAATTATCATCTCTTTTAAAATTAGATTCTTGTATAAATATGATTTGTGCTTTTTGTAATTTCAAATATCTTAGAAAATTTGGCCTTTTTATAGAATTATTTAAACCATTAATATTTATAGATAATAAAGTTGTGTCTGTCATTTTTTTAAGTACTTATTTGTACTTTTGGATTGTTTGTTCTTGAAATTTTGTTTTACCTTGGAAGTTAATGTGTTTTGAGTATTAGATTTATCCTCTTTTAACAGTTATTTTGAAATGAATATATTTATTTCTATTTATGCTTAAAAAAGTTTCAAATTGGACCACTGAAGAAAGAAAAAGCTGAAAAACATTGTGTTAACATAAATTGAATAAACAATTAATGATTTTACCATTCTAAATCCCAAACATGAAGTGTCTAGCACCTCAAATCTGTTTTGACTTAAAAGTTCAAACAGATTTACCCTCAATAATAATAGTTGCATTAATGAGGAAATGTTGCTTTAAATTGAGCTCCTCAAAAAAATGAAAACTAAAACCAGAGAACAAGATACACTTATTATGTAAATAACATATATACCTAGTCTGTGAAGTTTTGTTCATTACTAATTAGATTCTAAAATGAGATATTATTTCAAATTGCAAACAATTTTAAATAAGACATTTGTTAATTACTTTAACAATATATTAGATGTTCATTTTTCATTATGATTATGAAATTTTTGCAAATTACCAATTGTAAATAATATATTAGCAAATGTCAGATCATTAATTGTCATTAGTGATATTTAACATTGTTATTAATAATAAAAAGAAGTAGAGTGAGTATGATAGATAGATACTGTTTAAAATAAAAGAGATTTTTTTTACATATTTTTAGATCTATATAAGGTATTACATCAGCATAGTGAAGTTAATTGACATATAGCTAACCACTTTATCAAAACCAAAGTCTTTACAGACAATAATATTCATTTATAAGATTTAATATAATAACAGAATTAAAGCAATATTTATAGTGCTTTACATTAAAGCATTTTCTCATTCTTCAGTCAATGTCAGTTTTATAACTCTGATAGTTCCACAATCTAAAATTAATAAAATGTGTAAAAAAATTCACTCCTAAATTACTTATATGTGATCTTTTGTAGTTCTGTTATTAGTAAGTTATTATTCATAAGATTTTCTCTATTAAGTTAAATTTAAAGATCACACATATCAGAATATTGACTTCTGCTTATCACAAATGTAGTGAACTTCTGGTAACTAGTAAAGGGTCTCAACTTATATGTTAAAACTATAAAACAGAAAGGAGAAAGGTCAAAATTAGAATTATACTTGCAAAGGAAATCTACCTTGATAATGGTGCAATAGCACTCTTGTCCCATAACTAATAATTTATAATAAACATTTTACGTATAGTACTTCTTTTATACAATAACAAGTATGATAAAGCAATCTTTAGATAAATGAAAGTATAATTCCCAGTAAGCTGACACTCAGGATCTTCACCTTCCCTTTTCCTTCCCTCTTCTTCCATTTCTATACAACTTAACAACTATAAGAAACTCATCTAACCCAGTGTCGGTTAGATGTGTTCACAGAGCGCATGTATTATACTTTTACCAGACACTCACCCATTAAGACACAACAGTATTTAAATGATTCACTATCTTTCTTGTTATAATAGCGTTGTCTTCAAAGCAGATCTAATGCTATACTTGCATGAGATATTAACTGAGATTGATAATAAACCATACATTTTTAATAAAATACGAAATAATATATGAAGTGTGAGAATAATTGAAGCAAACGCTTCCTTTGCTGTAATCAAAACAGCATTGTTAAGGAAAGAACTCTGCGATAGTGCGTGTTTACACGCCATCTTGTGATCAGTAACTTAAATTGCATCTAAACACGCTAGGATATATCGCGTGCTTATGAATGTGGACGGTGAACAACTTTTCAGACAAAAAAACTGAAAAAGCCGAGCAGAAGGCTTATGAATACTGTCCACCTTCAGATAATACTTTAATGTTCTAGATGCTTCCCAAAATGTTCACGAGTGGTTCCATTTTATAATATTTTCATTAATATACTTTACATTAATTCAAATTAACAAATTGTAAACGTGTACCTCTAAGCTACATAAAAGCATTCACCAAGAACAACAATATTTATTCAGGCAATGATAGCGCACTATTCTGGTAACTAAATACTTGTATAGGGAAGAAACAGCAGTGTTAGAGAGGAAAACTCTGCAATAGTGTGTATTTACATGCCATCATCTGGCCAGTAACTTAAATTACATCTATGTACTGTTAAATATATCGTGTGCTATGTATGAAGCGGTGAACAACTTTTTAGATAAGGAAACTAAAAATAACTGAGCAGAAGGCCCGTGGATGTTTTTTTTTTTTTTACTTTCAAATAATACAGTAATATACTGAATACATCTAAAATGTTCATGAGTGATTCTATTGTATAACATTTTTATCACAATACTCTACATCAAATTAAATCAATGAATTTTGAATGTACACTTTTAAATAAATTATTATTTTGCACTATTCTAGTAACCAAACACTTGTATAGAAAAGAGACAGCAGTGTTAAAAAGGAAAACTCTGCAATAGTGTGTATTTATACGCTGTCTTCTGGCCAGTAACTTAAATTACATCTATGTACAGTTAAATATGTCACGTGCTATGTATGAAGCGGTGAACAACTTTTTAGATAAGGAAACTAAAAATAACTGAGCAGAAGGCTTGTGGATGTTTTTTTACTTTCAAATAATACAGTAATATACTGAATACATCTAAAATGTTCATGAGTGATTCTATTGTATAACATTTTTATCACAATACTCTACATCAAAATAAATCAATGAATTTTGAATGTGTACTTTAAAATAACATAAATGTGATTACTAAAAATGATAATATTTATTCAGGCATTGAAAGTGCCTTAATTTATCAACTGAGTAGTTGTATAGATAAAACCATTTAAAAGGACAGTTTATATTAAAAGCTTAGTGACAAAATAAAAAGAATGTCTAGTATACTTCATTGGTTATTGTTTTCAAGTATTTAGAGAATAAGTATATAGAGAATAAGTATTTAGAGAATAAGTAAATAGAGAATAAGTATTTAGAGAATAAGTAAATAGAGAATAAGTATATACTTCAGGGCTTTAATAAGTTATTAATTAGTACTAACATTTAAGTATTATATTAAACTAAACAATTAAGTAAGAAAAGAAAAAAGAAAAAAAGAACTGCTTTATACTAGTGTATTAAAGAGTTTAGTTTTAATATATTATAATCATACCTTAGTTGATACTTTGAGAGAAACAGTATCATCAGAGTTCTTTTTGTCAGTCTTTTGTTTTTTTTTTCTCTTGCCTCCGACCAAATATTTTTTCCTGGAGCCCTTTTTAAAGAGGATGAATTTAACCAGTCCATTTCTTCAGGTAGTGGAATTATGTTATTATTCTTTATGAAAGATGTGGCTTCCTCTATGCTGTTAAATGTTCTCATGTCATTGTTGTATTGGATACTTATTTTGGCTGGATAAGAGAGCTGCACTTTGATTTTATGTTGTTTTAAAAGTTTTACTAATGGCCATGCTTTCTTCCTTATATCCAGAACTCTTGTTGAATAGTCATTATCAAATCTTAATAATGACTGTTAATACATAACAGGACTTTTCCTCCATGCAGATCTCAGTATAAGCTCTTTATCCATAAAATAAAGAAATTTAACTACTATGGATCTTGGAGCTGATTTAGAAAAAATAGAAAGTGGCTTACCGATAGCTCTGTGTGCCCTTTCTATCCCATAAGATAAGCCTTCTTTTAGTCCGAGAACTTCAGGAAACCAAGAGTTCAAGAATGAGATAATGTCGTCACCTTCGGATTTCTCTGGAAGACCAAAAATCCTTATGTTTGTCCTTCTTTCTCTATTCTCTATGTCATCAACTTTATTTATTAACCAAGTGTTCTGTTGTAGCAGAAATTGAGTATGTAGTTCACTTTCTTTTAACCTCCCATCAACATCACTTAAGGAAGTCTCAATGTCTGATATTTTTATTTGTTGCTGTTGTAAGATTTCTTTAAAAACTTCTGTTTGTTTTTGGCAGTTATCTTTAAGACTTTCTAGATTTTCAGTAAATCTGTCCATTTTTAGTGATAAGTCCAGCAAAGTAGCAGATATCTGTTGCATCTCTTTTTTTATAATAGAGTCTGAGTGTGAATTCTTGGAGTTACTCATCTTCAAACAGTTTGGAATGTCCTCTGTAGTATTTGATAGGAAAATTTCAGAATTTTTTCTTCAAAATTGGTAGTTTTGTTATAAATTACTTCATCTTCGATATTTACCCAACATTTTTTAAATATATTTAGTTTTTCCTGTATTTTCTAGTATGAGTATGAAGAGCTCAAAATCAAGCTGCTCTCAGTTAGCCATTAGGCTCCGCCCCCATTATCTCTGTTGTTGATGGAAAGAGTGTAACCCTCTTTAAAGATGTTTATGTAATAGGGGCAATCTATGATAGCTCCCAATTTGCAGTAATCTGTGAACATGGTCAGCCAAAGGCCCTTGACATTAGTGTTTACCTCCGAGAAGTAGATGTGAAATAGAACCAGTCCAAGGACAGAACTCTAAGTTTTCCCACTGTTGACCAGTCTCTTAGTGGACATGGTATCATCAATCTTGACTTCCTGGGTTCAGTCTGTGAGCCAACTGGCAATCCAGTGAGCTATGTAGGAGTTATGCACAGTTCAGTGAGTTTGTCAACAGTCAACTATACCCAAAGTAGGTATTATATTTAATACCTTATCCAGCTCCAGGTAGGTGGTATGCACAGTTTTCCCCTCATCCATAGGATCATAGGCGGTTACTAGGCTAATGCCCCCAGGGCCATTACAAGCCTAGCCAACAGTTTATCCCCAGAAAGAAACCTCAGTCAGCACCTGCTACTCCTGTCAGTGAGGGACACAGGTAGAACTCTTGGTACAAACTTCTGGTTTCCCATCCACTCATCAAGACTGCACCTGAAGAGTGTCAGTGAGGTACTTTGTTTGACATGTATGGGAAGTCTATTCCAGAGATGGGGCAGCCTCTAGGAGACAACACTGTCTATCCAGCAGGTTTTGTTGATGCAACATATTAGCTTTAGGCCTTTTCAGTGGGTATTGCACAAGGAGTTAGACTTAAGGACATGCAGCATCTCTAGTTAGGGCAGGGTCTAAGATTGTCTTGTAGGCAAGACACAGATCACCTCTCAGCAATCTGTATGATACTCAGTAGAGTGATAGTGATTTGAGCCTGTCCACATAGGATATATGTTGGAGTATTTCTGTGCCTTTCCTGTTGGTGTAGCTGTTTGGAGAGGTATATACCAAATGGGTTGTTATACTTAATTATTGATCTAATGAGAGAGGAGTACAGAGAGATAATAACCTCCTTTTTTCTGGATGCAATCCCTTTACTTATGAGATGAACCAAGTAAAAGGCTTTTCTGACCACTGCCGCTACATGATGATCGAATATGAGATTATTAGCAACCTGAGTACCCAGGTCTCTCACCATAGGTTGTGTGTTTAGGGGGTTGTCATTGATGTGGTAATCAGTAGGGGCTATGATTTTGCCGAATGGTATGATGATACATTTGTTTGCATTTAGCTTGAGACCATGACTTTGGCACCAGTCATTAGTTGCTGTGAGACCCTCTTGCAGTATGTTAACATCATTTGGGGAGTCAATGACAACACCCAACTTATAGTTGCCCACAAACCTGGTCAGCCAGAGGCCTTTTGTCTTTGCCTGGACCATGCCCAATTGATGAGACAGGGATTTGCACCAAGTTGTGTTAACTTTTTGATAATACCCAAGTGGGGAATTGTGTCAGAGGCCTTGGCCAAGTCAAGGCAAGCGGTATGTACTGCCTTTCCCTCATCCAGGGCCTTGGTGACAGTCTCAAAGAAATCAACCAGGTTCAACAGGCAAGATCTGCCTTTGACAAATCTTATCTGGGTGGGGTCAAGTGCTTGAAGATTGCCTATGTTCTTGTTTATGAGATCCATAATAATACACTCTATGGCTTTACAGATCAGACTTGTCAAGCTAATGGGGCAATAGTTTCCAGGGTCAGTAGTGGCACCACCTTTGTGCAAGGGGATGACAATGGCAGCTTTCCCACTCTGCTAGAATGAAGCCTGTACTTAGGATTTGGTTAAATAGGGTGCTCAATGGCGAAGGCAGTTCTTGCTGGAGATGGTTCAGAATACAGCCTGAGATACTATCAGGTCCCTTGGAAGTGGTTATCTTTGCCTTGGATAGGGCCTTTAACACTTGATCTATGGAGATGTAAGGTGCAGAACAAGTATCGGGGAGGGCCTAGGGGGGGACGGGAGGGTGAAGTTTGCACTGAACCTATCTGTTATTAGGTTGGCTAACTGAACAGGATCAGTGTAAGTGATACTGTTAAGTACTAATTTGTAACAAACCTGGATTTTGCCATGAAGGTTCCTGATGTAACTAAAGAAGGCTTTGTGGTTTCCGTTTGTTTTGGAGGCTAGTTTTGATTCATAATTGGCTTTCATGGTTTTCACTAGTGATATAATTTGCTTGTTGAGGCTAATTCCAATTTCAATTTGTAATTAGTTCCTTTTTACCCTTGGACAACAGTTTCTTCCTTTTGTTGAAAAGCCTGTTGATAGAGGATGTCCACCAAACAGGTTTGTGTTTCCTTGAGGAGCAGGTTTTATTTCTGTTGGGTATGACTGAGTCCATACAGTTGTACAGGTGTTTATATACTGCCTTGGTGTACTGCTCAGCATAGTTGTCTGCATCCTCTAACGGGGTGGTGGTGTGAAACTACAGATACCCTCCCTTAGGAGGTTGTAATCAGCTTTTGAGAAGTTTTTTAGCTTGATTATGGCTAGGGAGGTTGGTTGGGATAGAAACTTCAAACGAAACAGTCCAATGAACTGATCTCATCAGGGAAGAACATACTATGGGAGTGGTACAGTGGTCGCCCATGTTGGTGAGAACAAAGTCCAGAATGTTATCTCCCCTTGTGGGGTATGAGATGAGCTGATCTAGTGCATTAGAATTGATGAAGACAATAAATCATTGTGTGAGTGAATTAGTGCAGGAATAGTTTACCCAGTCTATGGTGTGGTAGTTGAAGTCACCAAGGATCAGGGTAGTAGGAGGTACCTTGATGGAGTCAAGAAGATCCAGGTAAGGGAAGTGGGTGTCCTGAGATATGGAGGGGTCTATAGCTGGCTATAACGTGGATGGGTGTCTTGCCAACTGTCAGTTGCACCTGGAGTAGTTCCAGTGTATCATGCTGGCAGACCAGTCTGGAGATGTGCCTGTCCTTAATGAAGATAGAGACTCTACCACCCTTAGTCTTCCCAATCCCATTTTGCGGTCGGAATGTGTGGAATGTGGTATAGCCTGGTATAACAGGAGTGCTCTCCACAGTCCTGAACCAAGTTTCTATGACCACACAGACATCAGCATCTTCCAGTGCAAGGAAGGCCTCCAGTGATTGCATTTTTAGGTTAAGACTCCTAGCGTTTAGAAGCATGACCTTCAATTTGCTTTTTGACAGATATTTTATGTTGGAAGATTTGTCTTTGGAACATTGCCTAAAAAAGGCACAATAAGGGAGGCAAGAGCCCTGGCCAGGATCCAGAATACCAGTGGTAACAGGTGGATGTCATCTCTGGCAAAGTATCGAGGCCTGTCAACCATGTCATCCCAGGCAGACAGATACTGGATCTCTTTGGAATGACACAAGAAACTAAGCCAATTGTTGAAGTCAATTATTTTTTGTTGGTATTATGGTGACATTCTTGGTGAAAAATGGAGGTCATTGCCCCACTGTACTCATCCCTCATTAGACCCATTATAGAATACAATGCCCTGTTTGGTATGTACCTCTCAAGACATCTGCAACAACTGGAAAGGCCGCAGAAATACCTCACTAAAAGAATCACAGACCTAAAGCAGATGCCCTATGCTGACCGCCTTAAAAAACTCCAGCTATACTCTGTCGCATATTGTCTGCTCAGAGGCGATCTCTGCTTAACATACAAGGCCATGTCAAACCCAGAGCTGTTGGACATGCCACACGCTCCAGGGATTTAAACCTTGTCATCACAATAAACAAAACATGCTAGAGGGATAGGTTCCTGACCCAGAGGCTCCCCAGAAGTAGGAATAGACTGCCCATACATGTCAAGCAAAGTGCCTCTTTGGCCCTCTTCAAAAGGAACCTTGACGATTGGATGGGAGAAAGGAAACTCACCCCGGGAATCACATCGGTAGTCCTGCTAGACAGGGGTCCAGGGAAGTAAATAGTGTGGGAAAAAATAGTCAGGGAATTGTTATGGCTAGGCTTGTATAGGCACTAGGACCGATAGCCTAGTACCAACCTATGAATCCATGATACTGCTTAGGGCTAGGGTCATACTTGCCTAGGGCACATACTCTGAGAGCTCAATCATGTCTCTCTTCATATAGTTCTGGAAGGTACATCTCAAGTCATTCACACCAACATGGACAATGACATTGTTATACTTGTACTTGTTGTGGAGAGACTTAAGTGCGTGCATGATGTAGCAGATTCTGGCACCAGACAGATAACTGACCATGACCTTCTCCTTGTCGAGCCTGGTGAGGGAGATATTGGTGTGTCTTACAGTTGAGTTGCCAGTGACTAGTATGTTTGATTTATTGTTATGCCTTATGGGCTGTGCTGGTTTACTATTTTGCCTTATGGGCTGTGTTTGTGAGATCCTGATGTGTCGTCTGGTGTGTCTGAAGTGTTTGGTGTTTTCTGTGGAATGTTTGTGAGTATGTTTTGGAGGTCTCTGCAGTTTAGGTAAGTTTTTGTTGAGGACCTCTACATAGATGAGTGTGTGTGTTGTGCTTGGCTATGTGATGTGAGTGGTGTATTGTTTGTGCTGGTAATCTCCTCTTTGTCAGGAGTACTGACTGTGGTGAGAGACAGCATGGATTCCACGTTACTGATATAGCTGCATTTCTCACAAGTAGAAGAATTATGTGCTAGGAGAAGAGGGCTGTCAGTAAACATGAGGCAGTTGCTACACTGTCTCAGTATGCCCATGTTGACAAGGTTGGCAGGAGAAACTGATGGGAATTGTTCAGACAGTGTTCTGAATACTTGGGTGGACTTATTGAGAGAGGGTTTTGATAAGGGTTTGTCCACAAGAGTGTAGACCACAAAAAGCTTAAATGTAAAGTAACTGGCCTGAAGCACAATTGCTAAAACCAAAGCTAAGATGCTTAGAATAACAGATACATTTAATTAGGTTACTAAAAGCAGTAGTAAATGCAGCCAAATAAAAGCACTTGAACACTTAAGAGCACACAGCAAAAATAAGGTGATAAAGTAGGTAGAACAAAATTACAGTAAAAGCAGCTGAGTAAAGTGTAAATTTATTTTTTGAGTGGAGGGGAAGGAAACAGAAGATAGTTCAAGATTAAGAAACTAAGTGGGTTAGCCTTCCCAAGTGCTCTCTCTGTACTTAGTAAACTGAGATGATGAGATGGAACAGAGAGGAGTGTTCAAAATCAAAGAAGCAAGAGAATAGTCCTTCCCAAATTATCTTACTGTACTCACTTGAGTGAGCAAATGAGATGGGAGTTGTAGGAGTGACCAAAAATCAGTTTTCCAGCAGGGGTGGACAATACCAAAGCCACCAACTTTAAGAGTACAACGACACTTGGATGGGAAAAACAACTATCAATGCAGACAGAATACAGAGAATAAATATATAAATGCTGTACAGTGCAAATCAAATGCAAAAATATATACTTATCAGTTGGTTATAAAATCCAACACAGCCTGGTAGTTAGCTCTGCACAAATTCACAAAATGTAAGTCTTTGTACTAGAAGAACAACTGAGAAAATGAGCCCTTGACAATCAGATAAACACAGAGGTGTTGACCAATAGCTAACACCTTAGGTGGGTTGACTCCAAAGAAAGCAAAACAACCCTCTCCTGGAACTAGCTACTGAACTATCCCGAGAAACAAACAATGCAGACAGAATACAGGGGACATATATATAAATGCTGTACATTGTAAATCAAGTGCAAAAAAACCCTCATTATCCAACCTACTTACCATCTATAATGCAAACCGGTACCTAAGATCCAGTGAAAAATCTCTCCTCTCCATCACCAAGGCTAACAATAATACAGGGAAAGTGCTCTACTCCCACACCGTTGCCAGAAATTGGAACTCTTCCCTATCCATGTCCACTGCCCCTCCACATCCATATTCAAAACTCCTCAAATAGCACCTTCTTAGTACCTGGGTGTGCCCTTGTATCACATAACCCTACCCATACTACTATTAACTCCCCAAATTCCTCTCTGATCACATGCTGGAGCTCTGATCCCCTGTAGGCTTGGTCATCTGAAAGGGTACTTTTAACTGTAAAATCTTACTTGATATATTTTCTTTTCTTACCAATGTATGACTGACATTGTCTTTTTACCCATGTTCTATATCTTCTTTTACCTGGAGTGTTTTTATTAATTCTTGTTATATTACTATGCTCAGCATACATTATGTAACCTGTTTTGTGTATTATGCTGGATGTACTGTATTTGTATAAACTAAAGTTGGAGCTTTTCTCCCCGGGCCTCTGCTGAAAATGGACCTGGTCCAGTTGGAATTTCCCGGTTAATAAATGTAAAATAAATAAATAAATAAAATGTATATTTATCAATTGGTATATCAGATGGTTATAGAATCCAACGCCGTCAGGTAATTAGCTCTGTAATATCAGCTATGCACAAATTCCCTTGGTGACCTTTTTAAAGATGTCCACCAGGTTTAGTAGGCATGACCTTCCCTTGACAAAGCAAAACTGGGTTGGATCCAGTGTCTGAAGGTTGTCTCTGTCTTTGTTGATCATTTCCATGACAATTCATTCCATGGCTTTTCATATTAGACTAGTCAGGCTAATAGAGCTGTAGTTTCTGGGGTCAGTTGATGGGCCACCCTTGTGAGGTGGGATAAACATGGCAGCCCTCCATTCTCATAGTACAAAGCTTGTTTTGAGGCTAAAGTTAAAAATTGACTGCGGTGGTCCTGGTGCCTCAGTCTATGATAGATTCGGACATCTTCTTGAGCATTTCTTGTTGTGGTGAGTTTATTTACACAACTGTACTTTCCCTGTTAGTCCCTTTGATAGAGTATTTAAGGTTACTTTAGGATCTAAGGGTATTTTTTTCACTGCTTGCTTATGCTAGCAAACTACCACTGAGGATGTCTTTTGAATTTCCTAGTATGTTAGGTTTACATGTGACTGGGTGGGCTAAACATTTTTCCAAATGGAAGAAAAACTCCAAAACATAAGCACCAGCTGCAGCTTCATGGGAGCTGCTAGCATTACAAATAAATTTAGAGATCTTGTCAGAGTCTGAATAAATTTGCTCTGTTTAAGTTTTTAAATTGTGATTTGTTCACTGAGGTGGCATTGCAGTGTCAAAGACAAATGTTACTAGTTTATGGTCTGATTTAACTAAGGCTGGGGATAATACAGGCATGGTAGAGAAGGGGGCTATGTTGGTGCAGATGATGTCTAGAATGTTACCCCTCCAACATATTCTTTTATGGATTAATCTAAGGAGTTATTTATGTAGTACACAAATCTTTGGGTACACCTGGCCTTCAGTGCCTAGGAATACCAGTTGATTGGTGGGTAATTGAAATAACCCATTAAGAAGGTATTTTTCATTATGGGCATTTCAGAAAGTACATTCAGGAATTTCTTGTGACTATTTTTTTTTGCCTTTTTCTCCCACCCCACACATCATCGTTAAAAAACCCAGCCTTTGTGTACCATCTGCACAAGGTCTTCCAGCTGCTCCATGACCCTCCCAGACTTACTCTGGTAATTGCTGGGGCTAATCATGGACTGAAGACAACAGGGCTTAGCATGTGTGAGCTTCCATCTGGGGGGATCCTAATTGGGCCTATCCAGTTTCTCCCCCTTCCCATTGTGGCTTTGCGATATGTGATCCAGGGAATATGTGCCATGCGGGCATGCAGCGTATCACCCTGCCTGCACAGTTGCTCAGCCAGGCACACTGCTACCCAATGAGCACACCTCCTCTAGTGACGTCCCCAACCTCTACTAGATATTGTTCTCAAGAGACGCCCACCTACCACCCTACCCTTTGGTGGGCACACCCATCACTTTCTGTCCCTCCATCTGAGATGCTAATCAAACTTGGGTTGCCTGGGTCGTAGTCAGGGCTTTATCCCTCTACCCACCAGAATGACTTACTTCTCATGACTATCTGGTAAAAAGAATGTAATTGTATAGCAATCAGTAAAAGGATAGATTATTTTGTTTAAGATAAGTTGGAAATCAATAAACACATTTTGAAGGTCTGTGAGAACTTGCCTAGTGGTGACATGGTTCCTGCAAATATGCAAATGCCCCCTCTATTCCCCACAGCCAGGAATGCATAATAAGTAAAAAGTGCAGCTATGGAAGGAGTGATTTTATTGGACTGAAACCAGGTGCCAGTTGCAGCATGGTTATGGATGTGTTCAAATTGTATAAAAGCCTCAAAGTCAAGAAAGTTGCTATTTATACTGCTGGATTTTAGTAGGGCTACCTTAATATAGTCTGAATTTGAACAGTTATGGTGGGATGTGCAGCAAGTGGTTTTTGCCTAAAATAAGCACTATTGTCATAGAAAAGTTTTGTCTTGCAGGCAGAAACCATAGAATGAGAGATGCAAGGAGTTGTTATTTGCAAAGCAAGTGTACCTATCAACCATCTCATCCTGACACATAATGGACCCTCTGCATAGAGTGCCTCAAATCATTCATATCCACAATATCTTAATAAGTACAGAAACTATTTTGGCAATAGTTGATGGAAACATAGTTATACAGGAATCAACAAAATAGTAGTGTCACTGTTTTAAATACACACATGCAACATGCTCATCTAGCAGCCATATGGTAAAACTAAAAAGCAAAATAAGCAGCTATTAGCAGCACAGAATGTAGAATATGCAGTAATATTGATGAATTGAGAGGCTGAATTTGCAGCTGATAGCAGTCGCACTTAATATTGTGCATTTTGCAGCAATGCCAAAGAATCTATGAGCATTTGGAGTATGAACATGAAATGGTCTAGTTACGCTGAAAGAAAGAAATGAAATGCACTTACCAATACTATTCAACAACTATAGGGGTGCTGTGTCGAGTGCAGCAATGTGCAGTAGTACTCTAAACAGACAAAGCAAACAAGAAAAACACAACAGTCAACTGAATTACAAACTATCTATGCCAGCAACAGCAGTTAGAAAACCAGTTGCTGTAGCCAACTTCTCTCTCTTTCTCAAAAGGTACAAAACTAGCAATGTTCCAAAATGACCCCTAACATTGATTAATATGTTGTGTCCAAATAAGCAATTTGCACTGAAAATCAGCAAACATTTGTCACAGATGGTAAACAATAATGTAAAGTAAATAAATACACTTTCTTGCAGTTGGAAGGACCGAAAAAGATTGCCAAATCAACTAAAAAGTATTTTGAGATGACTGAAAACCTACATATAACCATGGAATTTGTTAGAGCTGGCTGAGTCGAAAAATACCAAGACACATAAGTGAGGCACCTACAGAAATCCAACAGCCATCTGCATCCTACCTTCTACTTGAGATTGCCCATCTGTGGCATTTAATTTAGAAGGCTACCATGACACATAAGTAATAGAAACTCAACAGCCATGTGCTTCCACCTTCTACAGACTGCCCCATCACTGTCATTTACTTTAGAAGGCTGTCATGACATATCAGTGAGATACCTATAGAAATCCAACAGCCATGTGCTTCCTACCTTCTACAGAGACTGCCCCATCTGTGGCATTTACTTTAGAAGACTACCATTGCACATAAGTGAGGCACCTGTAGAAACCCAACATCCACATGCTTCTTACTTTCTACTAAGACTTCCCCATTTGTGGCATTTACTTTAGAAGGCTATCATGGCAGATAAGTGAGGCACCTATAGAAATCCAACAGCCATGTGCTTTCTTCCTTCCACTGAGACTTCCCCATCTGTAGCATTTATTGTAGAAGGCTAGCATGGTACATAAGTGAGGCACCTACAGAAATCGAACAGCCATGTGCTTCCTACCTTCTATTGAGACTACGCCATCTGTGGCATTTACTTTAATTGTAGCATAATGCATTTCTAGTATGTTCTATGCAAATGCATTACATTTACCTTTTCATAACCTCTTACCCCAAAATATTGCGATAGCAAGTCTGCCATTCTAGTAGCTTCAGGAAATTCTGGGAAGTTATCCTTACAAAATGTACCACCTCTTCATAGCTGGAGTTACTTGTTATTCATTAGACCAGAAGAGCACTTAAGGGCTGTACAAACTCATAATGCTATGACAAGTGTATAATCATACAGGAAGGCATGCAGTATACATGCTGTGGACTACAGTGAAATGTGCAGGACTGTATGAATGTCTGCAGCACAGACATCAGGAAAGAGAGTTACAAATCCAGTGTGGCGGTTCAATGTCTCTGGGAGATAAGGAGGAAGATTAATATATCAGGAAAGAACAGGACTAGAGCAGCGTATGAATGGTAAGGGTTGAGGACAATTCGGAGTTTTCGTAAGTGAATACTGAGATTTCTTGGACAATAGGGACTGGTAAATCATTACCATAAAGTGGTAGGCAGTGTGGAAGGACAGCGTACATGGTTATGCATACTGTTGTCATCACAGCCACTGGTGCCTTATAAGTATAGTAACTTTTAATGTTATATACTGTATCTAATAATGATTGTCCCCAACAGTACTACTTTTTGATTTGTGACACTGTCCTTGTTTTTTTACCAATTAAGGGTTATTTATTTACTAGGTACTGCTTGCCTGGATTCTATTGGGCTGGCATTTCTAGCCATAGCCTGAAGGAAGGATGATCACATAACAAAATGTAATAAAACATATTTACAGATACAAAGGGTATGCTGTATTAGGTACAGCCTTTGTAAAACATACACATATTTACAGATGTAAAATAGTACCACATTTGGTTCAAGTACAGCAGATTACATAGTCATGAGTGTATGGATGGAAAAATGGAAATAAGCTTAGCAAACTTTTAGTCAAGATGTAAACTATAAGGATCTAGAGATGGCTTATGCTACAGTGGACATGTTGTTGCTGGCATACAGCCATGTATACTGAGATTTATCGGACACATCAGAGGCAGGCAATTGAGAATAGTTTGTAGGAAGGAATACGCATGGGGAAGACAGAGAAATGAGAGAGAAAGCATTCAGAGGGAAAAGCGGCGGAAAAGTGGAGAGGAAGTGTCCTGCAGATGCAAAGAGAAAAGGTAGGTGGGAATAAATGACAGATAGCATTAAGTTGGAAGACAATGATGGGATCTCGCATGAAGCTTGCACCAGGTGTAGCGTAGTGTAGGTGAGTATGAATGCCAGAAAATATGGCTGTCGTGCCGATTCAGAGTACGATCCAATTCCACCATCAGGCACTACGATGCAGACGCCAGTAACTGCGCCAGCCTCAGCTAGGGGAAGATGCTAATCACCCCATGCGAAATGCTGCACCATTGCCAAAATGAAGGTATATAGTGATTCATGAAGTGGTGCAGGGGTGCGTAGAGATCCACAGAAATATGAGAAAGCCAAAAAACACGGTTTACATTTTCCCAAACAGGAACATCGGAGACTATGGAAGTAAGCCCAGACTCATGTATTACAAAGTTAACGCAATGAAAACGTACAGCCAATGGCGCCAAGAAAGAACAACACTAAACAACTTATTTAATGTCATGTCCACAATGCTTGTAAGTACAACCAGAGGGCATGGCAATGTAAACTGGAACACAAAGAAAATAGGACCACAAATGTCATAAAATCGCAATGTAATACATGCAAATCAGAGTTCACCATATATTATGCAGTGGTATGCATTGTACACACCACAAACCAAGCTGCAAAAGGGGTTGCTAAGGGTCTTGGCATGAGCAGTGTTGCAGCATGGTAAATCTTGGGAATTAGTAAGTCAATGCCATGCAAATGAGGCAGGTAATACTCAATCACGTAAACGCCCCGCCGGATTGTAAAGACAGTACCACATACGAGCGCCGGCAGCTATAACTGCCGAGGAGCGGCTCAGAGGTGCATGTGCGATGACATCAGTATTGTGGGTGTGCCACTGTAGCTGTAAGCACATTGGAGCAATGCAAATATGACCTGGCCGCCACTCAAATCAGATGTTTATGTTTTGGCCTCGTTCCACGTTCTAGCAGGTGAACAAGATTAAAAACCGGTGCCAGACAGCGCAGTGCAGACAGCAGCAAGAGCCTTACATGTTATCTGCGTAACTCCCAGGGTTGAACAGGGTGCAGGTCATCTGTGCCAAAAGCATCCTGTTTTGCTTGACCATGTCAGTCAAAGGTGGACAGATACCAGATGCCCGTGGAATTAATGTAAAGGAAGCATAGGCCATTGGGTGTTGGCGTGACACAGTCAGTCAGCGTACAGTAGTATCAGGTCTGGATGGAAATGCATAATGCTCCCCAGGGCTTGGCCCATACCTTCAGGGCTACAGGACTGGGTGAGCTTATTTCATGTCCCTTGCACATCGTGAGTCTGTGGATTTACATCTCAGGGCAGTCACACTAACATGGAGAATGACAGTCAAAAATTGTACCTGGTGAGGTGTGGCATGGGTGCATAGGTTATGTTGCAGAACCAGTTACCCATTGACAGCAAGATGTAAGCGACATACGCCTTTGTGTGTAGCCTGCTGGAGTGGAATATCAGTGTGACTGCCTACAGAGTCACCTGACAGGTGTGTTGTGTATGTTATAACACCCCATTATTGGCTGCTAAACTTGGCAACAGCCATGAGTCTAATAGGCTATAAGTTATTATTTGTTGTTGTGTTTGGTGATGGGGTGCCTTTGAAGCCTACACACAGTATGGAGGGTACTGCATGTTGTACTGCATGTGTGGCCTGTGGTGGTGGAGATCTTGTGTGAGACCTCATGTGATGAGTGGGTGTTGCGTGCGAACGTTACACATCCCCTAGCTATGATTGTCAGGTCTGGGTTCAGTCAGGGTGACAGCATTACCAGCAGGCTGCAGTATATGTGCATCTCCCCACAGGCTGTAGTGTCGTATGTTGGGAGGTGAGCATTGACTGTGTACATGAGACTATTGCTCTATTGCCACATGTACGACACATTCATCATATAGACAGGCAATAGCACTGGTACGTGACAGTTGGACATGTCTGTATATACAACCATGTCTCACAAGATATGTGAGTTATGTGTGTACAACAGCTGTTGTACTCTAAGCAAGCTGGAAATGCAAGGACAGACAGGGTACTTGTGAGAAATGGTGTGGAATGTGTGCTATATTAATCAGTAGCTCATGAAGTGCTCACAAGTTCTGAACAATTGCTGAGCATAAAAATACAATACAGATAGGGTGTTGGATAATATCAACCCACAAGTGGTGATGACAGTCATAATTGGTGGCACCGCTGCTTGAGTATGCAAGTCCATGAACCATTATCAATGTAGGTGTTAGCAGTACAGATGTACATGACAGTACGGATGTTTGACTACATATACCTTTGTATGTCACAGGAGTGTTCTACCAGTGGCCTGTTGACAGAATCAACACTAAAAGATGCCAGAGTGACATGTGCATATCACACCAGTGCCAGCTACAGTAAAACAGGGTTAATGTTTGTACTTTACCCTCATTTGCAGCTCATACCACACAGACAAATGTGAGGCATCTGTGTTTTTAAGAATGTGGAATGGCTATGACCTATGAGCAATAACTGTCTCAGTGCTGTGAATAACATACAGAATGGAGAAACTTTTTGTGGGTGAGGTGTTATTGGCGACATATGTGCACATTCTGACGGCAGATGAGTATCAGCATTGTCACCGCTGGGTGAATATCCCTGTACCCATTAACTACCACGAGGCTGCGGTCAACATTATGGACACTGTGTCAAGGGATGGTGCTGTGCACGGTCCTACGCGCTGAGTTGGTGACATCTCCAGGCTCCCTAGGTAGTCACACGAGTCGCCCCGCATGGAGTTCATTGGACAGCATACACAGCACTCAGGTGACCAATATTGGATCACATATCACCTTTAAGGGGTATTGGCCATGCATGGGCTTATACCAGCCTTCTAATCCTTACCTCCACTATGCAGCATGCTGTCTACCTTGCATAAAGACATGTGCTACACTATGATGTTGGACAAGCTACATGTCCATATCCTGATCTGAAAGACATACGTCATGGACAGCTACCGTCCTACTACTAGGATCGCCACATGCTGGACAGATCCTGCCGCCATACATATGTGTGAAATACTCCCGCCATACCATGCAACCCTGTCCATCAAAGCTGCACATGTCATCTCTGTCATACATGGTGTGATGACCACATGGTAGATGTAGTATCAACTGTCTGGATCAGTAATGTGGCACTGATGCACCTCGCGGTGGAAAAATGGCTGTCAGATACAGCTAGGAAACCTTACCTGTACATGCTATAGTTGATAACCATCCCTGCAAATGACGTCCGACTAGCCATTGTCCCATGTCTATCACATGTGCAACACAGGCAATCCATGGCAGGATGTTGAACAGCTGTACAGTGCCCTGTAGATGTATATGGCATAACACATGCATGTAAAGGTTTCCATGTGTATGTGTGCATTGTCACTGCTCAAGTCCATTAAGGCAGTGTATGTGTTGATATGTGACATATACACAGTATCAAGGTCAACAGCATTACCATGGACACATCCAGGCATTTGCTGATAGGTAAGAACACCAGTGCAGGCAAACAGACATGCCCACATCAAAACAGCATTCGGATAGAGTATGAACAATGTAATGAGGTGAGACACATATATGGTGATGATATCCAATGCATAAAGGGTGTTACATGTGTGTGACACAAACATGTCAGTCATGTCAGTGTCATGATGATTTGCAAAGATAACTGTGCAGATGTACTAGATTTACTAGAAATGTATATGCAGTAGTATCTCTGTACATCTCTTATACTGTGACCTGTCACCATCATTATGTCTTACAGATAATGCCTCGTACACGCCTGCCAGCATACAGCCGCCAAGAGGATGATGTCCTCATCCCGTACCTCCATGAGAACTATGAGGTGTTGTTCAGCCATGTGCCACAGCATGCCCAGCAGCGTGATGACCTGTGGCAGGATCTTTGCAGGAGGGTGAATGTTGTTGGTGGCCATAACCGCACCTACCAGCAGGTCCGCAGACACTGCACAGACTTGATACAACATGCAAAACAGCGTGCCACTGCAATCACCAGGGAACAAGGTGGAACAGGTGGTGAGCCACCAACCCAGCCCCCACTCACACACACTGAGGAGCTACTGGCCAGTCTGGGGACACCCTCAGAACAGCATCCACAAACACTAGCTACCATCGCGGAGGTGGGTGTCTTCCAACTAATGAGCCTGGAGTTGCCTGGTAAGTCAGTACTGCACATATGACTATTATATCCCATTTAGTTGCATGTGTCACTGTACATTATGCAATGTAACATCATATGCAAGGTATCTTGACACACATGCTGCATGCTACAGTATGCTACCCTGTGTATGCACATATGTGCATACTATATGCTATTGTACAGGTGAATGTGTTAACATGCCCAGTGCACCCTGTGGCTGTCATACAGTCATGGATAATGTTCAAACTATTATGTCACCCCTATACAGGTACCTCTGGTGTGCCGCAGACACATCAGTCTGTTGCAGGTGAGACTGTCATCAGTATCAGACATGTTAAAGCATAGATCTATTCGCCATGTGGCCAATTAACACTTGTACACTTGATGTTCGGTCCAGTCACAATATACAGGTCACATCACCCATCATTCACACTGGCTACCCATGTGCACTATATACAAATGAAATGATACACCGACATGAAACCACAGTATTTGTCATTGCTACATGTGTGGACATATGTACTATACATTGGAACAACACGTGTGGTACGCAAACAGTACCACACAGTGAGCTGTGATAGGGGCAACCCACAGGAGTCACCATTGTGTTATATGCCCCTGCAATGGGTGCACACATTGTGATGTGCCATCTGACATGTCCCAGGCATGTAGTGTTCTGGCTGCAATATTGTCACACTATCCCATAACCCATATCCCACATACCAAACATACAACCCGCATAGCCCTGTGGATGGTGACATATCTGACATCTATGGGTGTATGTCATATGGGACAACACAGACATGTGAGATAGATGGCCATCACACACATTTGGCCAACACATGTGCACACATGGCCATGGGGGATGGCCAGAGACACGTAGCCACACAGTAGATGTGATGTGTATACATCCTGTTGCACATTGTCCACACATGGTCCAATTATAGCCTTAGATGACTGATTATACAGTTGATGTGATACACTGGACATCCTAAAAGCCTGTGCACAGCTAGTGGAAGTGTCACTGAAGTCTTCCATATAAGATGTGTTGAACATCATGACTGTGTCATAGCATGACAGCAGTCACCTGTACAGCTTTTACAGACATTGACACCACATCAGGCCAAAGAAACTGTACATTTCCCTTGCTGCTGTAGGACATCACCATTAGCTGTGCACCTCATGTGTGTGGTACATCAATGTCATGTGGGACATGGTGAATTCACAAGTCTGCTATGTGTGGACATGGTTGCCAGGCAGCTAAGACTCTGTAGTAGTTGTGCAGGGGTTTCATCTGTAGGTCCTCCAGTGACCTGTCACATGACACAGCATTGTTTGGTGTGTATACACCCCAGCATCGTGGGTCACAATCCACAGTTATGTCATGCGTATGCATGCAGTTATGGCTATGCAATGTGTACATATTATGCACTGTATAGCAATATAGACGCCTCATGATGCCATTCAATGGCACAGTGTCTGTATTTCACACTGTATAGCAATGTAGATGGCTCACACTACCCTTCCATGCTCATGCACATTTGCTAAACATGCATTCTATCTGTAGGGCATACAGACAACACCGCAATGTGATGCCCATTATGACCCTGTACATGTATCAGGGCACCATTGTGTCAGACATGTATGCATGTTAATGCACACGTCAGCAGATTACATGTCAAGGTCACGTCAGCCATGTGTACTGTTATCCTGTTCTGGTCCACATGGTGTATTATGGGGATGCATGCATACTACCATGACTGTGTGAACTGCATGGCTGCTGATATGACACCTGCTTGCTGTAGTGTGCACCCCAGGGAGGTATGCTAACTAACATTATTAATGTCTGAGCTGCATGCCATCTGCTGTATCACATGCATGCTGCATGCCATCTGTCAAATCACATGCATGGTGTGTCTGTGTGTGTCTGTGTGAGTCTGTGTGTGTGTCTGTATGAGTCTGTGTGTCTGTGTGATTCTGTTTGTGTGTCTGTGTGTGAGTCTGTGTGTGTTTCTGCGTCTGTGTGTGTGTGTGTGTGTGTGTGTCTGTGTGTATGTGTGTCTGTGTGAGTGTGTGTCTGTGTGAGTGTGTGTGTCTATTGTAATTTAGAGTCTTTCTTTGCATTCACAGGTGATGTAGGTGTGTTACCCTCCTGTGGTCCTTCTGATGTTAGTGTCCCCACCGATACTAGCAGTGATGAACATATGCATGAGGTACAGGCAGGGTTGTCAGGGGCTGAATCTGTGCCAATGGTTGCCATCCCAGATATGTCCCCCTCTTCCCAACACACAGTTCTACTGCCAACATATACCGCATCACCAGTGACCATAGAGGAAGGACAGTCAGCGTCTGTTAGCACGGAACAGGAATGTGTGGTGGCTACAGAAGGTGTGTCTACACACCATGGTGTCAGTGTAATGACTGCAGATGTGCCACACAGGCATGTGGCCAGTGCTGCTCATAGGATGACCTCTGGCAGACAAGCACCTGCAGGACAGAGCGCAGCAGCTGGTATCACCAGACACATGTTCCAGACTGTAATGGTGGCACAGGCACATGCTGAATGGCAGAACAGAGAAGGGCAGAGGCTGCAGAGGGCTGCTATCCATACCCTAAATAACAACATCCAGGCATTGGCAAATGCTCAACATCAGATTGCTGATGTTTTGGACAGGCGATTGGGTGACATGGTCGGAATCCTAGACCATGGCATGGCAATCCACGAGCGTGAGCTGTCTGTGCTGGAACATCTGGTAGGAGTGAGGCATAGGCCACGTGGACATAGGCCAGCTACACCACCTAGTGCAGGTCAACGTGAGCATGCCACCTCACATGCCAGCTCCCATAGTGCCGGTAGCAGTAAGAGTGCAGCTGGTTCTGCGATGTCCACACCAGGACACAGCAGGCCACGTGGATGTGGCCCTGGATGTTCCCAGTGGGGACATGGTTCCAGTGGACATTTGTCGTCAGACAGTGGCCAATCTGTACCTCTGCCTGGTAGTGCCCGTGCAACCCCTGGCAGGCACAGGTCACGTAGCTGGACACAGTGAGCTGTACAACCTGGTCTGTACAATCTGGAGCTGTCAATAATACCCCTGTGTAGGCCTCACAAAATGCAGAACTGTGTGCACACATACACGCACACAGCAAACACATCTGTAGGGCACCACAACACCCACATGCATACTGAACAGACATGTCCAATCATATCACCGGCCCTTACTCACACACATGATGTCATCCATTGGTGCAGCGTGTAGAGCCTATGCCCTGGCAAACATTATCACCCTGTGCATATGATGAAGCCTGTGCTGCATCCCTGTCATCCACACCATCGGTGCAGGGACATGCTCAAATGGTCTGATGCACAGGGTGAACAGAATAGTGAGAGAAGTGTATATTACATTAGTTGTGTAAGTATAGTGAGAGAAGTGTATATTACATTAGTTGTGTAAGAATAGTGAGGGAAGTGTATATTACATTAGTTGTGTACTGTTGACATGCACCAGACATACCATGTAGTACAGGTTTAGCATGCATTGTTATATGTTCACAGTATGTGTCTCGGTAGCAACAGTAACAGCATGTTGGTAATGATGCCCTGGTTCCCTCCTTATGGTCTACTTGCATGTGCCTAGAGGTAACAGTGTTTGCAGTCTCCCATGTGTAACTGTGGAGTACTCACAGGCACGTATGGCAAGATCAGCATGCTATATGTAGCCTCAACCTGACTGTTGGAAAGGCTAACATACCACAGATGTCCACACATATACTGATCCAGAAGCACGTGGGCAGTTTAATGGACTACAGTGGCTAGAGACGTGACATCCATACCAGGTTACATCACAGGTATGTTGACATGGTGCAGGGGTTGTAAACAGCGGTCCGGCCGATGATAATGTTAGAGGCCACTTGATAGCATGAGGCCTCACTGTGTAGCAGTAATACCCTGTCACATTACAGGAACATGCCCACACTCATAGGGTCAACAACAATATAACTCACACCCCATAGTGTTGAGGTGAGGAACCCTGCCTATGTGGTCATCACCCTGACAGTACTGTTCACCCACATGATGCGACACAGAGAAAGAACATGTACAGGTAGCCAGTAAGGATGAGACCAATAGTATCAACAGGGTAATAGACTGCATCACCATGAGGGGTTAGGGATCCTGTGTGTTCTGTATGGTAGCATACATCCTCACTCCATGCACCAGACAGCTATACATACATACACACACACACACACACACACACACACACACACACACACACACACACACACTGTGGAGACCACAAATGTCATTCACATACAGATAGCTGATATGTGTGTGATACACACACCACTCCTGCCTACGTCATGCTTTCCACACTGCAGTATGTATAGATCTCTACAACAGTGTACATGGGTGTGTAACAATTGGGATGTATTCCCTACCATATGTTGCATATATGGTCACACAAGCAAACACCCATGGCAGTACTGTGAATGATACACCTGCTATATGATGATACGTCTGACAGACATGCAGCAGTATTGGCCGCATTATGTGTACCAACGCTACATCCGACAATAGTGCTGCTATATGCACATGGGAGGATGTAAGTTTTACAGGTGTCAAGTGACTTACAGTCAGTAACACCTGACCGCTGTGTAGGTTTTATGTCTTCACCGTCAAGTAACAGTAACATAGCGTACTGTTTGCACATGTAATGGTAGGATGGCGTGTGACACACCTGTGAGCCATCCACGGCAAACATCCATCTGCACAGGTGGATCACCACTTTATGTACACACATCCATCCATACCTGATGTACATCCTACCGTACTGTCAGTATGTCATCATATACAGGTGTCAATGATGGGGCTGCATTGCAACTGCATGTTGTAGTTGGGCACAGATGAGTTACATACATCAGCTACTGCACATGCATGGTAGTTGCATACACACTACAAATTGTACATGTGTGTTGATCCTACATGCCTGTCATGTAGCCATGTTTGTATGCATTGCAATTGGTGGACATGTGTAATGACATACATAACACATGGACTGTTGTATGATATGATGGGTGTCATGGGTAACTAGTACAGAGGGAGTGTGTCCTCGGTCAACATTGCTACCTCATGTACTGTTAGCATTTAACAGCCATGGAACCACTTTCCATTTGCGTGCGTGTGATTGCTGTAGCCACTTGTCTGCACGGAGGACAGCAAAAGCTATGCTATGTACATATGTGTTGTGTGTGTGGTCCAAGCACATATCCACTGCGATTACATGTATGTCATATCCAAACATGTGTGTTCTTTGGTGTACAGCGACAGTCATCTGTCACAGCTTTGTAAGACCCAGGACCCCTGGTATGTGTAGAGCTGACCTGGTTATGTACAGTGGTATCATTGCAATGCATAACACATGATGGAACCCTTTTGGTACATGTGTAGTCTGTACAGTTGCTGTAGACCTATGTACATCCCACTGGTCATGAGTCACATGGTGTTGTGGTAATGTATGGCTGTGTATTGCTGGTCCAACGACATGGTGATGTCTGAGGGCTACATTGTAGACTGCAGTGTGTACCTCTGTGACCTGAGACATCTGTGATGGCTCCTGAGTGTGTACTGGTCAGTACATGTGAGTGGCCTTCATGTATGTGGGGACAGTAACACAATACTTTGCCCTTCCATGTTTAGAATCCATGTGCATGCAAAATGGCCCTTTGCAACTGCTAAGTGTGTGAGCATGCCCAGTACGCCATTGTGTACATGGACACACAGTACATTCCACACTGCGCCCTTCCGTGTTTAAAATCTGTGCGCATGCAAGATGGCTGTTTGCAACTGGTAAGTGTGTGAGCATGCCCAGTACGCAGTTGTGTAGATGGACACAAAGTACATTCCAAACTGCACCCTTCCATGTTTAGAATCCGTGTGCATGCAAGACGGTCCTTTGCAACTGCTAAGTGTGTGAGCATACCCAGTACGCCATTGTGTAGATGGACACACAGTACATTCCAAACGGAAGTGTGATACTAAGCGTGTGGGCATGCCCAGTGACACCTTGTGTCGGTGATGTGCCTCTGTGTATGGGCATGCCCATTGACATCCTGTATAGCGATGGTGGTCATCCAGGCAACAGATGTCCATTTTCAACATCACGATGGATGCCTACATTGAACACACTGGTTGACTGCTTTGAAGGGTGTACTGTCTGTGGAGTGTCCCGTATCTATGTAATGTTGTTGTAGTGCTTCGCAGATATTTAGATGCCCCGATCACACCACTTCTGTGTGTTTGTCTATGTCTACCTTGGGACAGTAATATGCTTTCAGACTGCTCACTCTCTATATCGGCGTCCTTGCCTTTGTGGATGATGTCATCCACCTAGAAGTATGCCTCTGGGAGTGCTGTGTTCAGTAATCTCGGTAGCGCATTCTGTAACTGTGAAATGCTGTAGTGTGATAAGGTAGTTAAGTATATGTTCGACTCCCAGCCCTGCCAAGTGTGTGTGTGTGTGTGTGTGTGTATGTGTGTGTGTGTGTGTGTGTGTGTCTGTGTGTGTGTGTGTGTGTGTGTGTGTGTGTGTGTGTGTGTTTCCAGCTGCCTGGGGACAGAGTAATGCTTTTAGACGTCTCACACTACATACATTCCCTATCGGTGTCTTTGCCTTTGTGGATGATGTCACCCACCTAGAAGTATGCCTCTGGGAGTACTGTGTTCAGTAATCTTGGTAGTGCATTCTATAACTGCGTAATGCTGTAGTGTGATAAGGTAGTTAGGTGCATGTTCGGCTCCCAGCCCTGTCAAGTGTGTGTGTGTGTGTGTGTGTGTGTGTGTGTGTGTGTGTGTGTGTGTGTGTGTGTGTGTGTGTGTTTCCAGCAGCATGGGTACAGAGTAATGCTTTTAGACAGCTCACACCACATACATTCCCTATCAGTGTCTTTGCCTTTGCGGATGATGTCATCCACCTAGAAGTATGCCTGTGGGAGTGCGGTGATGCCAGAACTTGGTACCACATTCTGTTACTGCATAATGCTGTAGTGTGGTAGACTAGACAGGTAGATGCTCGATTCCAGGGCATGGCAGGTGTGTGTTTGGCAGTTATAGCATCTATGTTGGTATCTGTGGGTGGCAAGCTGCAGGATGTGTCCAGTTTGTTTTGTTGCTGACCTATTTAGTGTCCACAGCCTGCATATTCTGCCAAGATACTGGGTTGTCAACACATACAGTTGCCAATAAGTCTGGTGAGTAACTGTCAGCAGCCCTACTCTTACCCTTGCTACGGTCTGACCCATGTGACGCAACATAACACACGTGTCTTGATATTAACAACACTACATGATGGAGGTGACACATGTAGTTTCCTTTCCATTCCCGTCTAATGCATTGCTGTCATGTGGTTCGCTGTTGTGGTTCGCTGTTGTGATATAAATGCTATATCTACATATGTGTGTACATGTATATGTGTGTATGTATATATACATATATATATGTCCATATATATATATATATATATATATATATATATATATATATATATATATATCTGTCTACAAATAATATATGTGATATATGTAGATGTAGAGGTGGACATAGATGTGAACATATGTCTGGGGACATCAGCACTATTGACTATTTGTGCTGGATATCTGTATGTGATAACCTGGGATGAATGTATATCTGCCATGGCGTGGTGTTAATGCACATCGTCTGTGGTGTTTAGGGCCATGGGTTGTAGTCATATAGACACCGGTTATTTTGTTGCTGGGAAGACCATGGGACATTGAATATGGTGATGGCAAGGTGCCTGTTGCCAGTTGTGTGTGGATCTGAGTGACACTGAGCAGTGGTTAATATGTTGGAGGTTCGGTATGGATCATATAACTATTCATTAGAAGACTATACTATGCAGATGAGGTTGACTATGGTGTATCACATTTATCATCAGGGTGTGCTGCTGGTCCCTGGAGTGTATGTGTGTAGTCAGCCAGGTGCAGGTCTCACATATAGTTGACAGCATGGGAGGTGGGTCAGGCATAGTGTACGTACATTGCAGAACTGTGCCTCAGGACTGCTCCTGCCTTAGCAAACCTAAGCTAGGGGTGTGTCTATACCTGCCTGGTGACATTGGGAGGGATGACAGCAGTGGTGGGGTAGTCAGGGTGTATAGGCTGCACAAACAGGTGTTGATCAGCACAATCAGCTGATGACATGGCCAGCCCGCACATGAACAGTACATTAATGCGAGCAAGCAGCATACACACATTTTGTTCACACTCTACACCACCGGTGTATACCTGCAGGGACATTTCACGACACAGTCCAACCAAATGACAAGGGCTGCAGCAGGCAACATATACCAACATGTGCAGGAGGCTGGGGCAGTGCGGATGTGTATGCTGCTGAACAACCCTTACTGGGGTGACATAAGACTTTATAGACCGAGGGTGACTTACCAGGGTCTACATGGGCTGGGGATGTTGGAACACTATAGGGTGGACAGAGACCTCCTACAGCAGCTTGTTGACCTGTGCCTAACACATCAAACAGGCCGAAGGGAATGCATCACAGTGGATACCATGGGATGTGTTGACCTAGGTGTACTAGCCACAGGTACCTCACACAGCACAACTGGGGATATCATGGGTATCTCACAGGCATCTGCATCCAGAGTATTGCACCAGTTCACAGATGCCATGTCAACACATGCTAGTGAGCACGTACAGGTCCTCCACACATGTGATTAGTGGACCAGCAATATGAATCTGTTCAACCACATGGATGAGTACCCTGGGGTACTGGTGTTATAGCCTGCACATGTAGCACCACCCGGGGAGCAGGGGAGGGCCTGCAGTCAGTGCAGTGGCATACCCTCCAACAGCTAGGCCCTATGTGATGGCCAGGGCATGAGATTGAATGTGTGTGCTGTCTGCCCTGGAAGCTGTGATGTGTCCGATATAGGGCGTCTGACACAGCTGTAGCACACCAATGCCTATGTGGGCATCCCCTACAGTCTCCTAGTGGGGGATGCTAGGTAAACACTGGTATAGTGGCTTATAACACCCATCAGAAATGCACACACACACCTGAACACTCACACCATACTGAGGTGGATGCACAGGCAAGACATATACATGTGCATGCGTTTGGGATGCTTGGTTCACAGTTCTGGTATTCAGACACATCTGTTGGGGCTCTGCAGTATTCACAAGCTACATGAGTACATGTTGTTATGCTATTTGCTATGCTACACAATGTTATCCTGCAGTAACAGTTGCAGCAGGAATAGCATGGGGCAGGACCACACAACCCAACATCACTGCCAAGGCCTGTACAGGCACAGTGTGACTTGGTGAAGGAACTACCTGAGTAGGGCACAGTCGGCGACAGCCCATGCACAGTATGACCTGCCCTTGGCAAAGAAGCAACACAAGGCATATGCACTGACACAGTAGGTACCCATGGATTTCCCCTCTCTGTCCAGCACACAGTACAATGGATGCCAAGCATGACAGTACCTGTGCTCGGCCATGTATGGGAGGTGCACTGTGTGCATCCGACATAGGCAGCACTCCAGCACTGTCCTCCAGTACGTAACACAACCAGGGTATGTCTATTGACCTAACAAGTGGCAGTTGTATTAGCATGTGTACTTACCCATTGCTCTGGTATGTATGTGAGCATACAAGTGACTGTGGTGGCCAAATGTTAGGGCAGCAGACAGTGCACATCCATAGTGGCACCATGACCTCTGTAGCACATACGGAGGCCAAAATGGTAGGCTGTAGTACACAGGGTGTCCTAACCCACTGCAGATTATGGGCTGACTATCATGTGTGTCCATACAGCCCACACACATTCCATGCAGCTGGACAGATGTGGACCAATACAGACAAATGATATACAATGGTCTATGGATATGCCCAATGACTGACCCCAACCCCCTATGACACACACAGATGACAGCAGGCCAGGCTGTTTGATGTAGGATGTGTAATAGGACATCCAACACCACTGTGCTGGTAATTAATGCTGGGAAATGACGTACCCTGGTATCCCTCCAACCAGCAAATTAGGTAGGTCCACACACTGACATGGAGTACCCAGCAGACCAGTACAGTAGCGGCAGATGTGTACAACTGTTGGCTGTGCCCCGTCACACCTACACATGTGAGAGTCATGTGCACCACCCATGGTGCTGTGTAGGACTGCAGTGGCGGATTTAGGCATGGGTGCAAGGGCTCGCGCCGGACCCTTTTTCAACTTTGTGTTTTGGGGTTTTTTTGTTGAAAAATCAGGTGCATCTTTCCAGAAGAATCCTGTCACCAACGCGCCAAATACATCAAGATGTGATTGGAGATTGCAGTCAGATGATTTGTTATTTTAATAACATTTATAACGGTCTGCATCTTCCCTTGTAATTATGGCACATCGGTGAGAGCTGTGACAGTAAGTCATTGTAAGCTGTTGTCGGATGACGTTGTTCAATTTTGAAATATTAATATTGCTAGCTGGACAAAGTTTATTTGGAGTGATCTCGCTTTGAGGTAACGTAGTTCTTTTGACTTTTGACACCATATAATCGTATGTAGGCATACATGTGTATAATACATACACACACATATAGATACAGGTATCTGTTAATCTTCACCATCTTCTGGTAACTGTGAGAATGGCATTATTTTTCATTCATTATTTTTGGCTACTGACATGTGGTAGGTGTTTGAGAAACGTTAAAATCCAAGCAGTGCCACCCCCTGTTTTCAAACGTTCGCTTTAACAAATCAAGCTGTCAGAACTGCTAAGTGACATTAAAAGTCACCATGCCTGAAATTTTGTTGTTGTCATTGTTATGGTGAGGAATTATTAAGTTGCCACCTGTGTTTTGTACTAATCTACTGACTAGCATATGTGGTCCTTTTCTCTTGGAAATAAACGTGTTGACTGCGTTCTATTGTATGGAGAGATTTTTTCTAGGGGTAAGCATAAAATGTCTAAAAGGCGTTTCTCCTAAGTATTTAATTTTGGTATCTGGTGGAGAAAGCCATACCTTATAAGCAGTGGTGTAGATGTACTTTATTTTCTACTTCTATGTGCTAATTGCTGTCTCACAATCTACCTGGCATTTAAACTGTAATTTCACTCAAGCTTCTGCCCCCCCCCCCAAAAAAGCACAATACTTTCAGCTGCTCAGTCAACTACAGGTATTTCTATTAGATTTGTATTCCTTTTGTAAACAAGAAATGTACATGTTGGAAGCGTTAATCCTAGATGGTTATGGACGTGATAGGGCTTGATAAAGCCCCAGTGTTTCTAACGTGCTTAGTAGATACCTTGTATGGAGAGTATATGTGGTTACACTAGTGTCTTTAAATATAAGGTTATGCCTTGCCTTGTCAGGGGTATTGCTATTAGCTGATTTAAGAATTGTGTCTGTGTTGCTATGCAGTCTTATTTAGGTAACTTCATTAGTGTTGTTGCAAAATTGTAACTGACAATCCCCTTGCTGCTTTGGCTTCCCCCATCATGGATGCACTGAGTTGTGTAGTGCATATTTCTTTAATACAAATTCCTCATGTCTATTTTACTGGTTGCTACATGCGCAAAATGTGGTTTGATGCCTAGAGAAGTTGCTAGTTGAATCTCTTAAAAAAATAGAGGGCAAGTAGCTCAGCATACCTCTCAATGAGACAGATTTGTGCAGGATGTCCAAACTTTGGCCTCATATTTTTTGGTCCATCCTTCATAAAAGTATGTTTTTTAAGCAAATTATCATTAAAGAGTGAAGTTAAAAAGAAAGACATTGAGTCTCGGACTTCATGTCCTTATGCTAATGCAAAACTAGTTTTATCAAATTTCTAAGTTTGCAAGAGCAAATGTCCCTGTTTTTGGGACTTAAATTGTCCTACTTTTATTTATGACTTTGTCAAGACTTCTTGCTCTAAACAGCTGATGTATGTAGTTCAGCAATCACTAAACATGCTAGACTTGTGTCTTAGTTTTGCCTGTTCAGATTATGTGGCTTTTTTTGTCTGATCTTTAGTGGTTGCAGTCTCAATGTAGTTTCTGACTTTGGTTCATAGGTAGATACTAGGCTATCTGCCCTAGGGCATTTATAAGCCTAGCCAGAGTGTATTTGGCTTCCGCCTCCCTATTAGATTAGCCTACTGTGCCTCTGTAAAGTAGGTCACAGAAGGTACCCTTTTAAGATTAGTTTACTGTGCCTCTGTCTAGCAGGGACACAGAAGAGATCCCAGGGGTGAATTTGTGATTTTCCATCCACGCATCCAGATTTCCCTTGAAGAGGGTCAGCGAGGGGCTATGTCTAACATGAATTGGGATTCTATTTCAGAGTGAGGGGAGCCTCTGGGAAATTAATCTGTCCCTCCAGCATGCCCTATTTATTTTTGTGCTGTGGTTTAAGTCCCTGGAGTGTGTAGCTCTAAGGGACTTGGATTTTTTGAGCTGGAGCATGTCCATTAATTTTGGGTTTGACATGGCTTTGTACGTCAGGCATAGATCGCATCTGAGTAGGCGGTAAGCAACTGAGTAGCGCTAGAGTTTCTTTAGTCAAGCTGCATAGGACATCTGTTTGTAGCCCATGATCCTCTTGGTGAGGTACTTTTGGGGTCTCTCCAGTTGTTGCAGGTGTCGGGTAAGGTACATCCCAAAAGGGGCATCATTTTCAATTATGGGCCTGATGAGTGACGCGTAGAGGAGCACAATGACCTCTCTTGATCTAGATGTGAACACTTTCGTGATACGGTGGGCTATATAGAAGGTCTTTCTAACAACTTTGGCTACGTGATTATCAAAGGAGAGATTACTATCTACATTGGTCCCCAAATCTCTACTTACTTCTTCCGTACTTAATGGATTACCACCTATGTGGTAATTTGTGGGCACCTTGTTTTTCCCAAAGGGGATGACTATGCACTTTTTAACATTTAGCTTGAGGCCATGGCTCTGGCACCAAGCATCCGTCTCTGTGAGACCCTTTTGGAGGATGCTTGTGTCAACTGGAGATTTGATTATGGCCCCCAGTTTGCAGTCATCTGCAAACTTTGTCAGCCATAATCCCCCCGTGTTAGCCTGAACCTCAGAGAAGTATATACCGAACCAGAGAGGTCCCAGAACTGAGCCCTGTGGGATGCCACTTTTTACTGGTTTGGATTCGGACATGGCACCTGCAATTCTGACCATGTGGGTTCTATCTCTGAGCCAGTTTGCAACCCATCTTGTGATATAGGGGTTGATATTTCAGCTGGTAAGCTTATGTATGATGCCCGAGTGGGGTATTGTGTTGAAGGCTTTTGTGAGGTCCAGGTAGGCTGTGTGGACTACCTTGCCCTCTCTATGGCTTTGGTAACTGTTTCAAAGAAATCAACTAGGCTTAAGAGGCAGGATCTGCCCTTAACAAAGCCAAATTGGGTAGGGTCCAGTGTCTGGAGGCTCCCAATGTCCTTGTTTATGAATTCCATGATAATACGCTCCATAGCTTTATGGACCAGACTAGTGAGGTTTATGGGGCGATAGTTCCCGGGGTCCGTTGCGGCACCACCTTTGTGAAGTGGGACCAATGTAGCTGTACACCATTCTTTGGGTACATATCCAGTAGTAAGGCTAAGTTTGAACAGTGACTTAATGTGAGGGTTCAGTTCTTCTTGGAGCTCATGTAAGACACAGCCTGGGACACCGTCCAGTCCCATGGATGCTGCGTTTTTTGCTTTGGAGAGGGCAGCTTTCAACTGTGCATCTGTGATGTCAGGGAGGTTACATTCAGTTGGGATAGGCATTTGCTCCTTTGGGGGGGAAGGGGGTGGAGTTTGTGCTGAATCTGTCTGCCAGGATGTTGGCTATGTCTGTAGGTTCGGTATATTTTGTACCATTATGCAACAATTCAGAGCATATCTGGGAGTTTCCACCCATATTCCTGACATAACTAAAGAAGGCCTTGTGATTATCTTTAGTGTCTAGGGCAATTTATTTTTCGAAACTGGCCTTTGATGATTTTATGAGGGATCAAAGTTTCTTGCTAATACTGATCAGAGATGCCTTCCCTGTTTGGGATTTTGCTCTGTAATGTAGTAGCTTCCTCCTTCTGTTGTATAGCTTATTTATGGCCAGGGTCCACCAGACCAGTCCCCTGTTTTTTGGAGGAGTGAGTCTTGGTTTTATTTGGGATGGCACGATCCATGCATTCCTGCAGGTGCTCATAGAATGCATTTGTAAAAGATTCTGTGGATTGGGCTGTATTATCCTTTGGCCTGGGGGCTTTGAAGGATTCCACCTCAGTCTTGAGAAGTGCAAAGTTGGCTTTTGAGAAATTCTTTACAGTGATTTCCTTGGCTGGGGGTGGGGACGGTATATGGATGTCCAGGAAATTTGATTATGGTCTGATCTTACCAATGAGGGGTTTACCTCTGGTGTGGAACACAGAGTCCCCATATTGGTGATGACCAGGTTCAATATGTTGTTCCCTCTTGTGGGAGTGGTGACCAGTTGTTCCATCGTGTTAGAGTTTATAAATTCAGGAAACCGTTGGCCAAGGGTGTTTGGGCTTGAGTAGTTTTCCCAGTCAATGTTTGGGTAGTTGAAGTCACCCAATAACATAGTGTTTGGAGAGACCTTCATATTCTCCAGTGTTCTCAGGAATGCCAAGTAGGGTTCCTGTAATAGGGAGGGTGTTCTGTAGCAGACTACAAACTGAAAGGCAGTTTTGCTCACTGTTAGTTGCACATGGATGGTTTCCGATGCTTCGTGCAGTGCCACTAACCTGGAGGTGTAGGTATCTTTGAATATAGATACTCCACCTCCTTTTGTGCTTTGGTCCGAGTTTTGGGGCCAAAACACATGGTATAAGTTATAACCTGGTAGTGCTGGGGTGCTCTCAGGAGCCTTGAACCAGGTTTCTGTTACTGCACAGACATCGATTTTCTCCATACTGAAGAGAGCCTCGTGCATCTTGAGGTTTAGACATCTGGCATTGAGTAGAGTTACCTTTAGTTTTTTTATCCTTGGGTTGTCTATGGAGGTGGGTTTGTCCTTTGAGCCTTGCCTAAAAAAGGCACTATAGGGCTGGCAAGAGCCTTGGCCAGTATACGAAAGCCTAAGGGTGACAGGTGCAAGCTGTCCCTTCACTTCATATTCAAGAAAAGCATGCTAAGTACTTTATAGCCTTTTCTAATATTAAGTCTCTCCCTGATTTTGGGGAGTGTAAGTGTGTAAGTTTAGCATAGCAATGTCTGTAGAATGTATGCACATGACAGGGATGCGGCAGTGTAGTTAAGCACCGTACTGTTCTATGGTTGAATTGGATATGTAATAGCAGTGGTGAAGGGGAAAGCTGAACTATTGCCTGGGTGATTTGAGTTTTAGTGGCTTGGGCAGGTTAGACTTGCCCTAACCCGTGAAGAGGTAGGGGTGACTACTGTCAGTTTCCACTCCCTTGTGGGAACCAGAGAACTCTGCAGTGCTGCCTGTATGTAGGTAAGGTGGTCTTAAGTGAGATGGTTCACCACTGACTCATGCACTGTGGTGGTGCCTTGTGTCCCACTTTCCTGCTTCCACCCTGGTAGTTGACTGACCAGACTGCGCCCCCCCCTTTGCAAATTCCTGGATCCGCCACTGGACTGTGGTTGTGGTTGCATGTCCCCCCACGCTATACAGACATGTAGCAACTGTCAATGCCACATGACCATTAGCTACCCTGCAGACACAGCATGTCACCTGTCTGTGTAGAACGGTGGGGTCAGCAACACAGTACTAACTATCTGGACATGTGACACATGCAATACAGTTGACCATACTTTGCATGCTCACACACATGATGGTATTGTCAGTCTGCAACATGCGTAACAGTCATACTGGGCATGATCACACACTGAAGCACAGGACAGCCAGGCATGCACACACCAGTGGTCCCGACGTATCTGCCAGTACATTGCTATACTGTTGGATGTCTGTGCTGTATGGTGTTTGCGGTCTATTGTCTGTACATATGCCATGGTCTATTGTTAATTCATATGAGCTATGTGCACAGGGTACGTCTACCATCACATGTATAGGGTGGTTCTTTGTTTGCGGATAGGCCGACGCCTTTGGATACAAACCCGATAAGGCACAGTCCAGCAGGTGAGAGCTGTTGTGCGTGGGTTTGCACAGTGTTAAGCACTGCTGACCTCTGGTCACAGCACCTTATACACATTTACACTCTACATTTCTTTGACAGGGCACTACTGGCATACTGGTAGACAAACACGCTTACAGCCGCTCACTCTCCGACATTTCTGCTTACATTTGTCACTCACGCTGGGTGTGTGCGATCCCTTGTGATGCGTATTACATCGGACTACATGACTACAGTATCGGGTATGTGTAACCATTTTGCAAAGGCAGCCGTTCGACTCTACGGACTCGGCGGCCTTTCCAGTGATGTAATCACATTATATGCGTGTTCCTCATATGATCTGCTTCCATCTGCCTGATACATGGGAACCAATACTCTGCAATGCTGACATGTGACTTGAGTTTGTTAACGCAGCTGTCTGCCAAGTCATGCTACCGCATACCAACTGCACGTTGACCACCTTTCAGATTGCACAACGGGAGACTGTAGGAGTGACACCTTTCCCACTTTTCATGGGACAGTCCCTCATCACACATCACATGTGACAATACCAGAACTCTCCACCAATCGGGGACACATTTCTGCAGAATCAGGGGCAGGTCATGAAAAACAGGGACACTTTTACAAAAGTACTGCTATTAACTTGACACATTGACAGAATCAGAGCATAATAATACACATATTCTGAAGTAACAGCTGTTTATAACTCTTACTTATTGTCATTAGTCAGTAAGTGTAATTCACCACCTTTCCTTCAACAGCCACTACATTTAGGAGGGGTTACGAAGGACACAGTTAGACTTTCAGTCAAACTCAGGAATGTACCTGACATTCAGGGACAGTTGAGTGGTATGGACAATAACCTAGCCATTGCAACTGTCCTGATTAGGGGACCTTCTCATGTTGTAGGTGTCTGTACTGGTTGCTTGTTACAGGTCTTGTATACCTGACATGTCGATATGTCATATGTAGTAGCATAAGCAACTATACTGCTGCTAGACTACGCTTTGATTTGCTCTGATATGTATATTTCTGTACTATGCATGGCTGTAAGTATGTTCTGCCCTGGTACATCTGACAGTTCTACAGAGCAGGTTCCACTTTGGCTGTTCAGACTGGTGGCGGCCCTATAGACCCTATATATAAAGCTATCACATGTGTCGAGGCAACACATACCCACAGCATACCTCTCAACTGCCCCTGATTTTCAGGGCCATCCCTGATTTTGAATCAAACTTTAACTCTGTCCCTCTTAATCCCTCCTCAAACTAGTGACATTTAGAGGAAAGGTGGTGAATTACACTTCATGAATAATGACAATAATTAAGAGTTACAAACTTCTTTTACTTCAGAAAATGTGTATTAATTCATATGCTCTGATTCTGTCAATGTTTCCAGTTAATAGCTCTAATATTTTAAATGTGTCCCTGATTGTCCTTGTGTTTTCTTGACTTGTCCATGATTCTGTTGAAATTTGTCCCCAATTGGTTGAGAGGTCTGACCCACAGCCAGTAGTATACGGACGACCTCCACGGTTTGCATATGTTAAGGTTATTCATGTAGCATTATAATTGATAATACTGTTTCCTATTACATGTAGCTGTTACTGATACAATAAATTGATGTCTGACACCACACACACACTATATAGCCTCCATTCCCAAACTCACAGCAGGCCATGTGCCATAACTGTCGTTTTGCAAGACACAACTGCCCAGATGGGTGTGTCCCTCGCAGGCGTGCGGGTGTTTAACCTCTTCTATTATGCTATCATCTACCTGAGGTGGTCAGCAACTTATGCACTTTCCGTCAGTAGCAAAACTCACATACCAATGGGTGTGACTGAACACCGTATCAGGAACAATGCATAACACCCTGCGGGACACATTTAGATGATTGGTTCTATTAACCAGACACATTCACAGTCACAGAACATATTTATTCATTCAAGTTTGTTGAGGTACATGCTGCTTATGACTCATACATGTTGTCATCCGTCATTACCTGTATTCCGCCACCTGTTCACCTAATATCAGTAGTTCTGGCAGTGTTTAATTGGACTTTGTTACATTCAGATACATAATTATGGGCGTCCATGCTAATTGGGTATACGGCTCTGTGTAGGTCTCTATGTATTCCCCGATGGTTTACAAACTATCTGATAGATGTGCTCTTCAGGTTTGGGAGGTGTAGGCGTATGCTATGCCCACATAAGAATATTAATGACTTCCACTGGGCGGGCCTACTACATCTCTGCTAACCAGCACCTGCACACTTAAGCCCATTAATGCATACCCATGGTCCACCTACCTGGCACCCCTCTATAGCAGTCGTGACAAATATTTACTGCGAGCGCAGCTGGGATATGAGCACACCCCTACACATTGCCCACTCTCCCCATCTCAGGACACATGTCATACGTTTTGTCAACCCATGTATTATCACACTTGCACAACCTACTGTTCCATGTACACCTACATCCTGCTAGTAGTAGTGTCAGCAGATTCTGTCATACCCTGAATTTTTGGGGTCCCACAAGGGACTCCGTTATCCATGTTTAACTCATTACAGCTGAGTGATGTCTCCAGGCATTTCTGCAGTTACCTCCTACTGTGCCTCTAGGTATCAAATATTGCCTATTCATATTTGCATTAATAATTCCAAAACCATGTTACATACAAGGTATCAGAAAATTTTATCTTGAAGCATACATGATGGCAAACACAATTGTATTGATATATCTTCTCTGTCAATGGGTACTTTTTAAAATTATAAGGTGAAAACTTTATTTTTTAAATGGTGAAGCCACGCCCACTGGGAGTTAAAGGTACATACTCAAAAGAGCTCTACTGGAGGGAATGAGTTAAAGTGTAGACCTTGCAGAACTCTCCCACTGGTCCTTTCCTACTGGCGTTTTGGACAGCGGCAGTGTATTGATCTTTATTGCCTGTCTGTATGTCTGTCCAGCCTAGCTGGGCGATGTGGGGGGGTACAACGTTTCTTTATTGGACCTCCCAGTCACAAATGCCCTAGCTGTAAATACGTTACCCCTAACTGCTGTGAAGTAACCTATTTATGTGTATGTGTATATCTACACTGACATATAGTTTGTTTTGTGTGTATGTGTATGTGTATATATCACTACCTGTTGTTTGTGTATGTATATATATATATATATATATATATATATATATATATATATATATATATATATATATATATATATATATATATATATATATATATATATCCGTATGGATATATATGTGTATGTAAATTAATATAGCTATGTGTATATATACGTTTTTATCTATATATACATCTGTGTGTCCGTTAACCGATACATTTCCCGGACATGGACACTTACACATGCGTATTGGTTTTATCCCTGCTTCAACAACATACTATTGCCTTAGCCATTCTGACACCGACACTTCACTCTGGAGAACTTGTGCTCACTATATTGCACATTATGCAGTGGGCAGATGTCACAAGTTTTTCATGTCTGGGGTGCCGCTGCTAACTGGGTTGTGATAGTGTCATTTGACCTATTCCTCGTATGTGCAGCCTATTATTCCTGCTACTGTGTTTGTTTCTGTACACATTCATATTATTACTGTTGATAGGATGTGTGTTTGTGTTACTGTGACTGTACGTTGACAAATTGTTGTCTTCATGTAGTTGTGTCTTTCTGCTTTTCCCGGTTTGGGGTTGTCACAGAAGAACTCCGTTCCGGTCATGGGTGGCATATAGGTTTTACGTACCGGGCTGCCAGACCTGACGCACAACTTCCGACAATGATACACCCATTCATGCATGTCTCCACGCAAACGATGCTCTATCTGGGAATCGCAACTATGTACTAGCTGACCTCCACGGGCCGCTCCATTGCACCCAGCGCAACATACCCTATCACTCCTGTGTCCATACTGCCCTTTCATGAGCGTTGGGGCCCTACACACATTTTGTACCACCTTGTGTAGTCACAGGCTCACCATCCATTCATATTTGCACATACGTGCCTTTCCTGGTGTTAAGGATTACAAACGATTTGTGGGTTACAAGTGTAGGTGGTCGCAACATGTCCTACATCCCGTCTGTTTACAATGTTGACGTAGCACTTCAACGATGTTATGGCCACTGGTATAGCCCTGCCTCTGGTGTGGAGAGCGGTGCTCTACCCACACTTGTGCAGCTTTATGTGACATATGCTGCGAGCACTTCATAATTCCTAACTTGCTCTGGATTCCCATCACAACCCTTAGGTTTGCTTTCGTCTTTCAGCATTCCTAAGATATATATATGTATATATAGATAGATATGTAGCTATATAATTGCATATTTCTGTTATGTCTGTGGATATTTATCTATACACACATCTATCTAACTACATATATATGAAAGTTACAGCTGTAGAAGACAACATACATTTGCTATGCTAATAGCTGCATACACCCGCGCAGGCCCACTTGCATCTACTTATTCTGAGTTACATATGTTTACAGGCACGTCTTTAGGATTACATGTGCCTTATTCCTTATGACAGTACCACTTTGATGGAATCCAGTTAACGGACCCATGCAAACGCGGTCACCTTTACATGTATAAATGTTGGCTTTACAGCACAGAGGGCATTCATTACACAATTAATATGTGCTATAGTCGTACGTGCACCGGAAATGCCTTTACGCTGGGTGGATGCTGTAACCACTACACTATTGCTGTTCTGGCTCATTTATATGTATACCCATGGTTCATAGCTACTCTGACATATGCTTCACCGCTTCCCTTACACAGCAGGAATCCATTCTCCTGCTGGGAAAACTGCAGTACTACAATAAGGCCATTCCCTGTTTACTACTGCTCTGGACCCATGCTGCATGTCTACTCATTCCAAGGATATTCATAACTCCTACACTTATAGTCCTCGCACATACGCGTCTTTGATTGTCAGGGTGTTCATGTGCTGGTCCGGGTTTAGGCTCGGCCGACTGGTGACTAGCACTGCCCTGGTGCTGTTCAAAGATCAGATGTAGCACATGGACAGAGTTAGTCCAGAGTTTAGCATTCTACCTGTGTTTACGGACGCAGGTGTTTGGGCACCTCTGACCACATTATTGGGTCAGTGCTACATAATTTAGGGTGGGGAGTGGTCTCACTACATAATGCAGGTTGGGGGGTTGGTTTCCCTTCCCATTTGACTACTTCATTCATTTATACATACAATGAATATTATTCTGGACATCTGTTATGAAATCACTACAGGTATGCAATAACAGCTGGAACAGTTGGTTGGTGTACTTCTGTGTACGGACCTCTCTGATACTCAGGGACTCGTGTCTACAGTGACAGGGACAAGGCTATGACAACTCAGGGACAATCATGGACACCTACCATAACTTGGAACATGTTGACAGATTCGTAATACTACTAATTGTCTGCAGTTAAATGCATCTAGTACTCTTCATTGTTATAAGTAGTCATTCTCATTCAACACCTTTCCCCCAAAGGGCACTGGCTTTGTGAGTTTTTAAGGGTCTGGCCAGTTATTGTGTGAATGCTCTGACCATTGGTATCATTGACATTGTCATATGTACGGGTTGTGCTGTATTCCGATGACTAAGGTTGACACCTTTTCGAATGGCCAAGATGGGACATTTTCGGAATAAGAACTAAGAAAAATGCCAAAACTGCTGGAGCCATGGATGTCAGCAACAATATTTTATTAATAAATCCACAAGGTAACACCGATAAAAACACATAAATGCCTTATGACAAAATTGCGTTTTCATCTTGACAAACTGACTTCTTCAGATACCCTTTACTAAAATGAGTCAACCTTTTATACATATGTATGACATTCCTTATCCAATCAACACAACTTCTAAATTAAGAATTAATTAATATACTGTTTGTCCGTATGTTCAAACTACTTCATTCCTGACCAACCTTTCACAGTTTCTAAAACCTTTTTCAAGGAATACATAAACAATGTGCAACATCTTAAGCCAATAAATATTATTGTATATAGAAAATACATAAATAGGTAAAAATTCCATGTTTGGTGTTATAAGATACCTTAAAAAATCATTTTAAAAGAAGATAATTTATATAAATATAGCCTGTCATCTGCTGGTTAAAATGGTGAAATACATTTTCGGAATACATCAGGTTTTACAAGCTGACACATCCCCACGGTCAGTACAATGGATAGAACTTTACTTATTTGCCTACATAAAAGCCTATTGTTGTAGTGGTTTATTTGCTTATTCTGTTTCTTGTAACATTTAGGTATTGTAGCTACTGCAATAATTATTTTCTGCTACTATTACATAACATATGGGACATAATTATGTCCTACAATCCCAGGACATTTGCCATTTGAAATGTCTTTTGTCAGGACACAACTGTCCAACAATGGACTGTCCCTCACAAAGTGGGACAGATGAGAACCCTACTGCGGACACCAGATTGTTTTGGCCAACACATAGCCATGGTCACTGCAGGTTTAGAACAGTCATTTGTTTCCTAGCTGTACACCTTATACCTTTGGCACTTTTGTTGTTTGCCTGTTTCTTGTATGAATTATGTTAATTCTATCCTGACGTGTTCTCTTTAGGCAACTGTTACATGCAGTATGGTGCATAGTTATTTCCTATGGTCACAAGACATTTGGCATTGTACCATTGTTGGTCAGGTCACACCTACACACACATTAATTGTCCCTTACAGAGTGGATCAGGGGTATCCTGTTTACGTCAGTGCCTTCATCACCCTTATACCATGTGCCACTATGCGAATGTGTGTAATATATTCTCTCGCTTATTCGTGTCAGGACACGTGCATCACGGGCTGGTGTTTGATCCTGGGTAGTAGGTTATGCATGACCATTTAGGGCTGGACAGTGTTGTGCACCTCTAATGCACATTCCAACTTGGGTCCAGATATCTACAGGACTGGACTTCGTGTCTTCAATTCTAAAGTTTACACAGGTTACATATCCCATGAGGGATATCCCAAAAATTGGACAGGTCCAAAACAAGACGAATACCGACCATTTTTCTGGCGTTATGAAAATATGCTGGGGGTTTTACATGCAAGGGATACATAGTGTGCAATCCTGCAACTGCCTAGGGTGACACTACCTACTACATATGTGTAGTGGTCACTATGTGTAGCTGTGGCTGCACTAAACCAGTAGGCCAAGTATGGCTGGATTTGGTGGACGTTCAGGTAAGGGTTGTGTGATATGGAGGGGATGCTGGGTAGTCCATTATGCATCCAGTTGTGTTGCATTTGTTATGGCCAGCTCCATCAGGACCAATCTGTGGGTATGTGCCGGTGACATGTCTATACATTTGTATCGCACATTTCAATATTCATATGTTTGTGGGATTGTGTTCTACAGTATGGCCTGTCTGGTTGTATTGCAGCTGTTTATACATGGGTTTGTGTTTCTTTCAGCTTCACCCACTGCTCCCTCATACACCTCCAGTTCACCTATTCTGCATACGACACAGTATCACCTTGGAGGATTGTACCATTACCCATCCCCCACACACACATATTCCTCACACCCCATACATCACTCCTTTGGTTGTTGGCCCATGACACGGCCAGAGTAACACATTGAATACCCTGCATGTGTCAGGTACCTGTATGGTTGTGTGGACTACCCTGCCATTTTGCCTTCCACATGCTATACCTCACGCACATAGGTACACACCCATTCTTAACTTTCATTACATGGTTGATATACCCGGGTACTACCCGTTCAACTGTGACACATCCTGACAAGTTCGGCTTGTACCGCTGATTTGTGGATTTTGGCAGACTGTTCTACTCATTGGTAGGATACCACCTTTTCCTATGTCCAGGATGGGATATATTCCATACACATATCCGACTGTACTGGACAGCACGTCCTTACAGTCGACGGTATGGATAATACTGTTCCTTTCAGCCTACATGTTTCCTTATTGTTGTAGCTGTTTATATGCTCTTTCTGTTTTGTTTACATGCTTATTCTATTTCCTATCACATTTGGTATGTGAAATACGGACATACCTTTTGTATGTGACTATTACATGCCTTGTGGGAAATGATTCGGACATACGGTCGCTAGATATGTGCATTTATCGTGTATTTTGTTATGGACACATCTGGCCAGCTGTGTACCCTCCCTCACATTATGGGTCAGCTGGCGACCCTAACCCTTGGGCTAGACGTACCTACTGGTGGCTCAGTAACATATGCTGCATTTCACTTCCACTTGGTATAGCTAACTACACTGCGTTGGACTATGGCCACACGGTCTTCCATGTCATTTGTTCGTGGGATAGGGACCCATTATTCCCTACCGTGCATTTGTGTTTGCTTCTTCATTTTGTGTTTGCAGGAACTTTATTGCATGCTTTGCATATGTTTCAGTATCCACGGACACTGACAGATGTGATTACTATCTTGCAACTTGTTATATGCAAGCATTTTAGGTTGCATGTTGACAACTGGCATTTCCACGCCTCTGTGTGGCGCTTCGACACGCCCTATGCACTCCCACTCCTTTCCTGTGCACGTGGCTTTGGTGGCAGCGCGCCTTCATTAATATGCATTTGGTGCTACTGCACCATCTTCACGCCACACTGTCGGTGCAAGCCTACCGCCATCCTTGCACCGAGCTTCATGAATCCCGGGGAATAACAAAATGAGGTAAGGAGGATGAAATAGGGGTGAAGGGTGTGAGAGCACTGCAGGTCTCATATAATGTGACATGTGCGAATGCAGGTGCACCTTGGGTGAGGGGGTGTTTCTTGAGTTGTCTGAAGCCCAGATACATTTGGATATCTCAGATTGGTAATGGAATGGAGTCTCATAGTTTAGGTTGTAGAATGGAGAATGCATGGTCAGTACAATGAAGTTTAGTTTTTGGAGTTAGCAGGGTGGGTTAAGACTGAGAGATACCCCTGAGATTATATGTGAAGGGTTTGGTGCAAAGTTTAAGAGAGGGGGGAAGCTGTCTCAGGAGAACCAGTTTTATGAATTAGTGATCCTAGTAGGGGATTGGCTATCACATGCACTGAGAACCATTTAGCTTTGATGAGAGTTAATCAGTGGTATTCATTAACGGGTTAGATAGTAATGAACTAGCAGATTTTATTGGGGATAGATTGCAAGGTGGAGGCATTTTTTCTTGAGGCTTCAGCTATTATGGATAGTCCATATTCAAGTTGAGATAAGAGTATTCCTTTGCCTATGACAACTTTGGCTACTCTCAGGTCAAACTATAACATAGACTAATCAGTTTGTATCCAACAGAAACTAATTAACAGAGAGATACAAAGTACAACAGGTTTTCTTTCATTCCTGAATTCAGAAACTTGCCAGCTAGGGGGACTAAGTAACTGGCACATACAGTGTAATCCATTGGTCAAGAGAAAGGACAGTGGCCAACTTTTTCCAGCACAGGACAGGCACATATTTCACTAGTTGAAGTTAAAGCACAACAAGATTCTTCAAATTAAATTTACTTACATTGCACAATGACAAAATTCTCATTGAATAGCATTTGGCTGTTGGGCTTTGGTCAAAGACTTTTGTGAGGTCAGTAAAGACAGCTCTTGGCAGGTTTGTCCATACTAGATAGAATGTCATCTGTGAGGAAGCAGAGAGCATTATGGTAATGTGTCCAGACCAAAATCCATGCTGCTTCCCGGATAGAAGATGATATTGATGTAAATAAGCAGTAACTTGGTTGTAGACAATTTTTTCAAGTATTTTACCTAAAGTGGGAAGTATGAAGATAGGAAAGTATTGCAAGGCAGTAGTTGGTAGGGTAGTTTTGGAATAGGAGAGACTAGTGCTGTTTTCCATATCTGAGGCATGATTTTATTAGTTAAGGCAGAGGTGGTGTACGTGAGTGAAAGGCTGGTAGATGAAGTCCTTACGAAGGTGAATAAACCAAGGGGCTAGGTTATCTGAGCCTGGGGAAATATCTATTTATGTTTGATCAATTTGTGTTTCTATCTCTTTGGTTTTAATCATTTTGTAGTGGAATAGGGGAATGTAAGTGGGGTGGCTGAGAAGCCTTTAGGTTTGTTGAGCCCATTGAGGAAATCAGCACATGAGTTTGTTTGTGGTTGTGTTAGAGGAATTTGGCAGAGTAGAATTTTTCATCCAGTCAGCAGATTGAGTTCTCTCAGAAACGTTTGGGTTTGGCTAAAAGTGAGATTTATTTGTTTTGGTAATGGCTGCTTTTGTGTCTGTGGATGGATTGCTTGGCTAGGTTGTATAGTGAGATATAGCTGACATGTGTATCTGTGAAGGGGTTGCATTTTCAATTGTGCCATGCTTCATCATGTAATTTTGAGGAAGTATTTGAGTTTATTAGAAACCCAACTGTGTTTATTAGGTTGAAGTAGCATTTGTACGAAGGGAAAGAATTTGTTTTGTAGGTGTAATAGAGTACTTGTAAGTAAAGAGGCCTATCAAGAGTGTCAAGGTGTTTTTAAAGATTAGTGATATTCTGAATGATTTGAGGTCTGAAGGTAATAAGTTTAGGTTTATATTTTAATGCTAACTAAGGCTAGACCAGAACTGTACTTTAAAGCAAGCGCTGACCATCCGCAGCACTCTATACCTAGGGTGAACAAGTGTTAACAGCAATACCTGTATATAAAATTAACTAAGGCTTTGTCCTTTCTTATCCTCCTACTACATCCTACTCCTCTCCTCGTGCAAAGTGTGTCGCTAGACCAGAACTGTACTTTAAAGCAAGTGCTGGCCATCCGCAGCACACTATACCTAGGGTGAACAAGTGTTAACAGCAATACCTGTATATAAAATTAACTAAGGCTTTGTCCTTTCTTATCCTCCTACTACATCCTACTCCTCTCCTCATGCAAAGTGTGTCGCTAGACCAGAACTGTACTTTAAAGCAAGCGTTGACCATCCGCAGCACTCTATACCTAGGGTGAACAAGTGTTAACAGCAATACCTGTATATAAAATTAACTAAGGCTTTGTCCTTTCTTATCCACCTACTACATCCTACTCCTCTCCTCGTGCAAAGTGTGTCGCTAGACCAGAACTGTACTTTAAAGCAAGCGCTGACCATCCGCAGCACTCTATACCTAGGGTGAACAAGTGTTAACAGCAATACCTGTATATAAAATTAACTAAGGCTTTGTCCTTTCTTATCCTCCTACTACATCCTACTCCTCTCCTCGTGCAAAGTGTGTCGCTAGACCAGAACTGTACTTTAAAGCAAGCGCTGACCATCCGCAGCACTCTATACCTAGGGTGAACAAGTGTTAACAGCAATACCTGTATATAAAATTAACTAAGGTACTACTCCATATCTAATTTAAGTTTCCTACTAAAAAGAAGCTTTTCAGCGACTATTACTTATCCAAAAGTTATCTGTAAGAAAGATAGCGTGTTTTGCTTTCTAACACTCTAAGACTAGCTTTATGCTACATAGTGTACTGGATTCAGCAAACAAATAGCAGCCCACAAAACCTTATACCTAACCATTGGAGGCATTTAAATTTATTGGATAAAGGTAAACCACCATAAGTACTTGCCTTACTTTTTCCTGCCTGTATTGAACCTTGAATTGGATTAACCCCGCTCCCTTAAGCCTTTCCTGCACTCTACTCCATCCCCTACTCCGACGCACAGGAGGTTATATATTACCCCTCTAGTGGCGCCATTTCCAAAAAACCTGCTGTGTTTCCTGAATCCAGTCGGGAATCTCTCTAACATTAGGTATGTAAAACCTGTTACTTTTAGTTACTGTAGACTGTTAATATAGTCTATTAGAAGCAGTATCTACCTATCGTGCTTATCTCTACCAGGTCAAGTAAATTGTACTTTAATTCTATCGCATTGTTGATACACTGTGACAAATGCAATACCTGTATCGCATTGTAATTACCTGCGTTGACGGAGATCAGCGTGCTTACGTTGAAACTAGTTAAATTCTGCATTAAACTAGTGGTTTCTTTGAATAGTATATTATACATGTATCCTAATAGTATTATATTCTGTTGTGGTAATTTAAACTGATAACTTAAAACTTGACTTGAAGACTGTTTGAAAAGTTTATTTTTAACTCTGGCCTTAGCGCGCCAAAAACAATACCATAGTGATTAGCCTCGCGACTTTAAGGCTGCATGATAGAGTTTCACTACTGCCTTAGCGAGCCTTAGCAAAACAGTTTTGACTTTGCCTCGCAGTGTACTAGGTGTAAATCAGTATATCGCTAATCAAGGATGTACAAATGCTTATCTTAGGAACAAGCTGTGTTTTCTTTTTGACCATATGTGATAAAACTACTATTTTTTGACATCTGTACTGCATATTGTATTAATGCCTTTACCTACTGAAGCCACCATTGTCAAGTAAACTATATTTTTTCCATTAGGCTTTGTCCTTTCTTATCCTCCTACTACATCCTCCTCCTCTCCTCATGCAAAGTGTGTCGCTAGACCAGAACTGTACTTTAAAGCAAGCGCTGACCATCCGCAGCACTCTATACCTAGGGTGAACAAGTGTTAACAGCAATACCTGTATATAAAATTAACTAAGGTACTACTCCATATCTAATTCAAGTTTCCTACTGAAAAGAAGCTTTTCAGCGACTATTACTTATCCAAAAGTTATCTGTAAGAAAGATAGCGTGTTTTGCTTTCTAACACTCTAAGACTAGCTTTATGCTACATAGTGTACTGGATTCAGCAAACAAATAGCAGCCCACAAAACCTTATACCTAACCATTGGAGACATTTAAATTTATTGGATAAAGGCAAACCACCATAAGTACTTGCCTTACTTTTTCCTGCCTGTATTGAACCTTGAATTGGATTAACCCCACTCCCTTAAGCCTTTGCTGCACTCTACTTCACCCCCTACTCTGACGCACAGGAGGTTATATATTACCCCTCTAGTGGTGCCATTTCCAAAAAACCTGCTGTGTTTCCTGAATCCAGTTGGGAATCTCTCTAACATTAGGTATGTAAAACCTGTTACTTTTAGTTACTGTAGACTGTTAATATAGTCTATTAGAAGCAGTATCTACCTATCGTGCTTATCTCTACCAGGGCAAGTAAATTGTACTTTAATTCTATCGCATTGTTGATACACTGTGACAAATGCTATACCTGTATCGCATTGTAATTACCTGCATTAACGGAGATCAGCGTGCTTACGTTGAAACTAGTTCAATTCTGAATTAAACTAGTGGTTTCATTGAATAATACATTATACATGTATCCTAATAGCAATATATTCCATTGTGGTAATTTAAACTGGTAATTTAAAATTTGACTTGAAGACTGTTTGAAAGGTTTTTTAACTCTGGCCTTAGCGCGCCTAATTAATACCATAGTTATTAGCCTCGCTACTTCAAGGCTGTATGATAGAGTTTCACTACTGCTTTAGCGAGCCTAACAAAACAGTCTTGACTTTGACTCGCAATCTACTAGGTGTAAATCAGTATATCGCTAATCAAGGATGTACAAATGCTTATCTTAGGAACAAGCTGTGTTTTCTTTTTGACCATATGTGATAAATCTACTATTTTTTGACATCTGTACTGCATATTGTATTAATGCCTTTACCTACTGAAGCCACCATTGTCAAGTAAACTATATTTTTTCCTATAGGCTTTGTCCTTTCTTATCCTCCTACTACATCCTACTCCTCTCCTCGTGCAAAGTGTGTCACTAGACCAGAACTGTACTTTAAAGCAAGTGCTGGCCATGCGCAGCACTCTATACCTAGGGTGAACAAGTGTTAACAGCAATACCTGTATATAAAATTAACTAAGGTACTACTCCATTCCCGGGATTCATGAACGCTGTGACAGGCGGACGCATAGCGTAGGCGTTACAATGCCAAATATGGCCGCCGAGCGATTCAGGTACGATCCAATCCCACGTGCACTACCGGCGTGTGCCGGATCTGCACCGCCTCCGGCGTAGGTATGCTAAACACCCCATGTGCGGTATTGCACCATGCAAATGAAGGCATATAGCGATCCACGGTGGGCGAGGCGTAGCATATAGACGGCAATGTAAACCAAAAAAAAATGGTTTACATTTACCCAAACATAACATAGGAGTAACAGAAGGCTGTCAACGTCAGGTATCACACTGTTGCCATATGCCAATGGAGAAAGACACAGAGAATGTCAAAAGAAAACATGCACAACATGTAAATAATAACATAAATGGTATGTCCACAGAAACTCACAGCAGAATGCCAGGACATGTCTGCGGAAGGTGCTAAACAATGAAATAATATGACAATGTCATAAAACAGCAGTGTAATACACATCAGCTTCACAGCCACAATACACTATGGTATGCATGGAAAGCCACATCCACGGTGCAAGGGTTGCCAAGGAGTCGCGGCAGTGTTCGGCGTGGTAACTATGAATTAGTAGTCAATGCCATGCAAATGAGGCAGATAATACTGAATCGCAAAACCCCCCGCGGCGAAAGGCTGTACCATATGGGGCTCGGGTAATGCACCCAGGCGTGGCTCAGAGGGAATACATGTCACCTGCAGAGGGGTGTGCCACTGTAGGAGGAAGCACATTGGAGCTCAGAAAACCTGGGCTGTACATTGCACATCACAGCTGCAGGACCGGCGTGTGGGGAAATAGTTGAGCTGAGAGCACACAATGCGCGCAGAGGTGCATGTGCACGAGGATGACTACGTTCCCTTAACCCAGTCATGTGACGCTCACCCCGCAAATAACATTGGATACAGGAAGGTGATGTTGAGAATATGAGGAAATGCGGAAGCAGTGTAATTGGAGTAGTAATGAGCAATCAACAGTAATCAACCCACGAAGGCCAATCGGTGGCAGCTGACAACTCTGCATGCAGAAACCTGCAAAATGGGATAGGGGAGGCATATGAATGCAAAGAAAGTAGGGGAGGTAGTAGATTGCAAAGAGTGAAGACCTGACACAGCAGAGCCAAGTAGACAGGCAGCATAATGGTGGCGGCACACAAAACGCACGATATGCCATGTCCCAGAAACTACACATGACAGGGCTCTGCAGGATGCATGCCAGGAAATAGTAGGTGCAACATGCAGAAACAGTAAGGGAAGGTCGAAAGCTAATCCATTGCAGGCAAGAGTAATGCAACACCAAAGGCAACAGCGTTGCAGTGCCAACGGTAAAACACGGAAGATAATCCCCAGATACGGCCGCACAGACACACCCTATGACATCACCGGGTGTACAGCACAATAGTATAAAGTGTGAATGCACACAACACACAGCCGTGTATTCCCAAATGCCGCACCATAGGTGTAAACACACGGGGAACTTTTAAAATGTACATGTTGGGTGCCGCCGTGGCCGTGATCCATCAGCATGTGTTAGAGATAGACGGAGTTGTGGAGGAGGGTGCCGACAACCACCGTAGGCCTCAGAGGAGAAGGAGAGTGTTCAGACCAAGGGTAACCTACCAGGGGCTACAAGACCTGGAGATAGTAGAGCGTTACAGGGTGGATAGGGACACGTTACAGCAAATAGTGGGCTGTGCCGCCACGCCTGAGAACAAGAAACAACAGAGGGGAGCCCATCCCAGTGGACACAAAGGTATGTGTAAGCTTGCGAATACTGGCCACAGGTACCTTTCAAAGGCCAATTGGGGATATAATGGGCATCTCACAGGCATCAGCATCCAGGGTACTACACCAGTTTCTGGATGCCATGTTACCACATGCCAATGAGCATATATACTTCCCCAGATCTCAGGATGAGTTGGCTAGCAATATGTGCCACTTCCACCATGTGGCACAATACCCGGAGGTACTGGGTGCGATAGACTGTACGCACATACAAATCAAGTCACCACCTGGGGATCAGGGTAGACACTACATAAACCGCAAGGGATTCCCCTCCACCAATTGCCAGGTCATGTGCAATGCGCAGGGCATTATCATGGATGTGTGTGCTGGCAGCCCTGGAAGCTACCACGACTCCCATATCTGGCATGCCTCACAGCTGTACCAGGTATTCACCAGGGGGGACATCCCACAAGGCCACCTTGTGGGGATGCTGGCTATGCACTGAGCTGTGGATGATGACTCCCATCAGAAATGCACACACACACATGCAAGAACGCCATAATGAGGCACACGCACAAACCAGAATAATCATAGAGCGTGTGTTTGGGATGCTGAAATCACAGTTCCGGTGCTTGGATACATCCAGTGGAGCCCTGCAGTACTCTCCAGGCACATGTGCCCACATATTCATAGTATGTGCCATGCTACATAATATGATCCTGCGGAAGCAGCTGCTGCAGGGACATAATGGTGAAGGGCCACAAAGCCCACAACTGCCAAGGCCAGACCAGGCACAGACGGTTCAGGACCATGAACACACTGTGCCAGCCCCAGTAAGCAGATGGAGGCGTACCCAATATGCCTATGCCCTGGCAAAGAGGGAACGTATAGCACATACTCTGACAGCGTAGGCCCCATGGACTGACACCTCCCTACCTGCACACACAGTGAAATGGACGGCACACAAACATGGCCACCCATAAAGTGTACCGTATGGGTGGCCCCATGTGTGACTCCAACATAGGCAGCACCCAAACACTGTACACCCAACAGCCAGTGGAGCATGGAACGCCAACACCTGAACCGTACGTGGGTCCTACAGCAGACGGTGTTGCTGTATGCTGCCACGTTCGCCGCAAGGTGTATACATATAGACATGTAGATATGTGCATATACAGATATGTAGATAGATATAATTACATATATAGAAATATATGTACACATATACATATAAGTACTACAGGTAAGACAGGGAATCAGAGGGATGTAAGGTGACAGAGAAGTAACACGTGATATCTGTACATAGTATACATAGTGAAAGACAACCTGAGCATCCGGGAGGTTTAACAGAAGAGGAAACCGCCACCCATGGAAAGGTCAACATACTGAAATGCATAACTGTGAGTCGGAATGATCGCCAGGCCACAGTACAGTAACAGTACATGCGCGGGTAATACTATGATGATATGAGGGGGGAGGTAGACACTGCCGCCGGTGATGCGGCCCATGCAGGTACTGCGTGCAACCGTCCCTGTGACTGCCGCAGTATGTGTATGTGTGCGGTGAGGGTGCCGTGTGTTTCTGTGAGTGTAATGTGTGTGCCTCTGTAAAATGTGTATGTTGGTGCCATGTTAGAGGCGGAGTGGAATAACATGTGTAGGCATACAGTACACTAGCCAGAGGCATATGTACACCAGTAGTCCCAAAGTAGTAGAGAGAGCCCCACCGCGGCTAGGCGGTGGCGACGATAACGATGCAAAGTGAAAATGTCCCAGAATGTACCACAGGAATATACCCCACATGAAATGGAAAGGACGTATGTACTAATCATGACCGTATGTATGACACCGATATGCTAATTGCAAACGATACGCCGGCAAAGTCACACAGCAATAGGTATGTACCGCGGAAATACGCATGTGCTACCCCGGTACTGACCGTGGCCACGTATCGGCCTGTAAACACCGCTGTGTGTTCTACAAGTGTCAAACAAGCAATCGCCACCTGAATAGGTGGCAACCACTGGCAAACAGGTCATCCCAAGTACAGGACCACAATGACTGTAAATATCTGGGACAGAATGACAAGGGATAGTCGTCACGTACAAACAACCGCAGATATACCACCGATGTGATGGAGGAATACATGCAGGAAGCACACACGCAGGCGATACCAACACCACATGACAACAACACAACCTACACTCCCAGAACAACAGACAATGAACTGTCAACTCCCCAGGCAGGGATGGAGCACACAGACAAGCATACTGTGTATGTAGAGATGCAAGGTCCACAACCCGTATCCGTCACCTACAACCTCCGATATTCCCCATTGCACATATCAAAGGGATACAAGCCATAATAGCAGCACAAACATACAGGCAGTCAATGACAGCTGCATTACCGCAACATCTCACGTGGGAAACACTATCAACAGCGGATGCATACTTGCATCCGTTGTTTAAAGGAATCCAACAGCTATGTTACACATCCGAATGCAAAACGCCATCAACAGACGCCGTCAAGACAGGGACACCCACATGTCGAACATAATACCATACCCAACACACACAATCCACGGCTAACACCACTGCGAAATGTACCTGTCGCCACACATAGCAGCTGCAGTTACACATAACATAACACAATACAGACCATCTCCATGAAGGTAGGGCAAATAGCCAACGCCCAGGTGAGGAATGCAACCATACCCTAGTTACGACGCATAATGTACGAATGGAGTAGATGCACAGGTGATTTGCGCACAAGTACACACTGAGGAACAGCAATTGGTGTGATGAACCCACATGTTGCAGTTATTGACGGATATAAGGATGACTCCCAGGATATTCAAACCGTATGCTCATACCAAACCAGTAGTGTACAACGGAAAGAGTAACAAATAGGAATACCGATACATGGAATGAAAAACGGAACGAAACACTGACAAGGTATGTAGAACCCACGATATGTATGGGTGTGTAACGCATGATGTGTATGACGAAGCTGTACTGTATGTGAATGGTGTTTGTAAGTAATGATACTTGTCCATAATGCAGAGAGTGGTGAAAGGTGGTTATGTAGTGCTATCCTGCTGAGCATACCAACGACTGTGGACACCGTGTGCACAGCAGTGGGACATCATGTACACAGCCGGGATAACACAAGGGCTGCCACAGGGGGGCATAACAGAGAACAATGCCACACCACACCGATGCTGGCAGTGGATGTCCAACAAGGAAGTGCCATAGCAGGGGATAGGACATGTATGTATACTGTCACAGCACACATGTGTATGGGCATATACCGTCGATGTCATACGTAATGTGCACCGATGTGCACGTATGCCTTGCAGTAGGGGATACTATCTCAACAATGTGTAATGTAAAGCTGTAATGGTGGATATGACAGACATCATAAACAGTATCACAGGCATATAATGCATAATGGAGTTATTGCCTATTGGTATGTACAATAACAGGATACATATGGCTTGTAGATATGGGACAGAGTAGTAGCATAATAGCCATCCGAAATGGAAGGAACACCAAGTAACCATGGCCAAACGATCTGTAGCAGGTGCAATGTGGGCAACAATGAAGTCCAGCAGGTCCATGTGTAAACATATGCAGTGTACACAGTAGTGTCACCTCCACATGGTAGTGTCCAGTGAACAGCAGAGGTGGGTGTCAACTGCATGTCTACACAGTACTGCTGCTGTGGTGGTACCATGACTACGTGTCACTCAAACAGCAAGGGAGCTATCACATGAACAGTGCCACTGTGTGTCCCTGTGGGATGTCCACAGGACCTATGTTCCACAGCATGGTGTGTGTTGCCTCTGCGGAAGTAACACAGAAGCCCAGCCCATGCAATGTGGCATGTGTGCACATATCCATGAGTGGTCCGTTCACACTGCCCACTGCAATTGCCATGTATGAGTACTACATGCATCAGTAATGCGGAGGACATGGTCCATGTCAGAGCAGAAGACACCCCTGTGTATGTGGTATGCAGATGTGTACAGATGTGTTTTCCATCTGTCAGGCGCATATGTAAACTGTCTGAGCCTGGTACACATCATGGCATGACAATGATGTGCCATGTAAAGTCGTAGCTGTTGTGGAAGGTACACCACGAATGTGGTATTGTAACCTTGCCCGTGTGTAGATGTGTGTATGCCACAGGTACAATGGCTACCTATGTACCAGCATCACACACAGTACAGATAGGTGTGGCCCTGCAGATGTGTACCCATGCCACAGTGGAATACGGTAACCACAGCACCATGTGGGGCATTTGTGAGCAACCATGTACAATTTGATATGCATGTACGGGGACAGTATCCATGTGATACTCAGTGGATGAATGTTGCTATGCAAAGGTGATGTGCATGCACCATGTGTTATGCATCCTGATGCCATGACACCCACATGATGTATCTGCCACACCGACACCCATATGGTTGTTATCAGTATGAGCTGGTGGAGCTATAATGGTGCCAGGTATGTAGAAGTGGGATATCTAGGCATGGACAGTACTCTGTGACAGCATGTTGTGTATGTAAGCAAATAGTGAACATGAGGGGCCCCATGACTGAGGACTGTGTAATGCCATATGTACCTGACATGTAGTAGGTAGCATGATATGCTTGCACCACTGTGTGTCCTGTCCAGGCGTCATATAGCCTAACATCCTGAGACATGGATGCAATGTTGGA